>NC_069501.1:327522034-327822034 GCF_027579735.1 Bombina bombina | reverse complement strand
TATTTGTGCGGATTTGGTTTATTAGTTGTAACAGGTTTTTTTTTTTTAGGGGAAATCACGTAACCCGGCACCCATTTTGACTCTGATTTTGCCCAAACCTGACTGTTTTGCTAGGGTTGTGTATGCACCTGTTAGTGTCATTTAAATAAATCAATCTTTTATTATAGTTACTAAAATATTAATGATGATTTAAAGATCACAAAACTGTACGTTAGTGCTGCATTTGTGCTGTTTACATCTCAGTTGTCTTTTGTTTTCAAGTTATTAAAGGGACAGTATACACCAATTTTCATATAACTGCATGTAATAGACACTACTATAAAGAATAATATGCACAGATACTGATATAAAAATCCAAAATAAAACCTTTTAAAAACGGTTCTTAGAAGCTCCCAGTTTAGCACTGATAGTAAGGTTAGGCTGAGACACCCGCTGAAATGGTCTGGAAAGCAAAAAAGAGCAGACACCCCCCTCCCCTGCATATGAAAAGACCCTTTATACAAATAGAAGCAAGCTGGAGTAGGTAGACAACAGTCTACTTCTAAAACTTTGAGGCTTGGTTAGGAGAAATTGGCATTAACATACTTTTTTTTGCAGCACAAAAGGTAGCACATACAAATGGTATTTTTGTTTTAAAAAACAGAATTTATGCTTAGCGCTGCGGAATCTGTTGGCGCTCTACAAATAACCGATAATAATAATACCTGATAAATTACTTTCTCTTGTGGTGTATCCAGTCCACGGATTCATCCTTTACTTGTGGGATATTCTCATTCCCTACAGGAAGTAGCAAAGAGAGCACACAGCAAAGCTGTCCATATAGCTCCCCCTCTAGCTCCACCCCCCAGTCATTCGACCAAAGGTTAGGAAGAAAAAGGAGAAACCATAGGGTGCAGTGGTGACTGTAGTTTAACCAAATTTTTTTTACCTGACTTAAATGCCAGGGCGGGCCGTGGACTGGATACACCGCAAGAGAAAGTAATTTATCAGGTAAGCATAAATTCTGTTTTCTCTTGCAAGGTGTATCCAGTCCACGGATTCATCCTTTACTTGTGGGATACCAATACCAAAGCTTTAGGACACGGATGAAGGGAGGGAACAAGACAGTGACCTTAAACGGAAGGCACCACTGCTTGCAAAACCTTTCTCCCAAAAATAGCCTCCGAAGAAGCAAAAGTATCGAATTTGTAAAATTTGGCAAAAGTATGCAGTGAAGACCAAGTCGCTGCCTTACAAATCTGTTCAACAGAAGCCTCATTTTTGAAAGCCCATGTGGAAGCCACTGCTCTGGTAGAATGAGCAGTAATTATTTCAGGAGGCTGCTGGCCAGTAGTCTCATAGGCCAAACGGATTATGCTTTTCAGCCAAAAGGAAAGAGAGGTAGCAGTCGCTTTCTGACCTCTCCTCTTACCAGAATAGATAACAAACACGGAAGATGTTTGTCTGAAATCCTTAGTTGCTTGTAAATAGAACTTTAAAGCACAAACTACATCAAGATTGTGTAATAGACGTTCCTTCTTCGAAGATGGATTAGGACACAGGGAAGGAACAACTATTTCCTGGTTAATATTCTTGTTAGAAACAACTTTAGGAAGAAAACCAGGCTTGGTACGCAAAACTACCTTATCTGCGTGGAACACCAGGTAAGGTGAATCACACTGTAAGGCAGATAATTCTGAAACTCTTCGAGCAGAAGAGATAGCTATCAAAAGCAAAACTTTCCAAGATAACAACTTAATGTCTATGGAATGTAAAGGTTCAAACGGAACCCCTTGAAGAACTGAAAGAACTAGATTCAAACTCCATGGTGGAGCCACAGGTTTATAGACAGGCTTGATTCTGACTAAAGCCTGAGCAAACGGTTGAACGTCTGGTACCTCTGCCAGACGCTTGTGTAACAGGATAGACAAAGCAGATATTTGTCCTTTTAAGGAACTAGCTGACAATCCTTTCTCCAGTCCTTCTTGGAGAAAGGACAATATCCTGGGAATCCTAATCTTACTCCATGAGTAACCCTTGGATTCACACCAACAAAGATATTTCCGCCATATCTTATGGTAGATTTTCCTGGTGACAGGCTTTCTATCTATAACTGACTCAGAGAACCCACGCTTTGATAGAATTAAGCGTTCAAGCAGTCAGATGTAGAGAAACTAAATTTGGATGCTTGAACGGACCCTGTATTAGAAGATCCTGCCTCATTGGCAGTGTCCATGGTGGGACAGATGACATGTCCACTAGGTCTGCATACCAAGTCCTGCATGGCCACGCAGGCGCTATCAGAATCACCGAAGCCTTCTCCTGCTTGTTTCTGGCAACCAGACGCAGGAGGAGAGGAAACGGTGGATAAACATAAGCCAGATTGAAGGACCAAGGCGCTGCTAGAGCATCTATCAATACCGCCTTGGGATCCCGGGACCTGGACCCGTAGAGAGGAAGTTTGGTGTTCTGACGGGACACCATCGGATCCAACTCTGGGGTGCCCCATAGCCGAGTCAGCTGGGCAAATACCTCCGGGTGGAGTTCCCACTCCCCCGGGTGAAAAGTCTGATGACTTAGAAAATCCCCCTCCCAGTTCTCTACTCCTGGGATGTGAATTGCTGAGAGATGGCAGGAGTGATCCTCCGCCCACCTGATTATTTTGGTTACTTCCGTCTTCGCTAGGGAACTCTTTGTTCCCCCCTGATGATTGACGTAAGCTACAGTCGTGATGTTGTCCGACTGAAATCTGATGAATTTGGCCGCCGCTAGTTGAGGCCATGCCTGAAGAGCGTTGAATATCGCCCTCAGTTCCAGAATGTTTATCGGGAGAAGAGTTTCTTCCCGAGACCATAAGCCCTGAGCTTTCAGGGAGTCCCAGACTGCACCCCAGCCTAACAGACTGGCGTCGGTCGTTACGATGATCCACTCTGGCCTACGGAACATATTCCTTGAGACAGGTGATCCTGAGACAACCACCAGAGAAGAGAATCTTTGGTCTCCTGGTAAAACTGAATTTGAGGAGACAAATCTGCATAATCCCCATTCCACTGTTTGAGCATGCATAGTTGCAGTGGTCTGAGGTGTATCCGAGCAAAAGGGACTATGTCCATTGCCGCAACCATTAGTTTGATTGTCTCCATGCACTGAGCCACAGATGGCCGAGGAATGGAATAAAGAGCTCGGCAAGTAGTTAAGAGTTTTAGCTTTCTGACCTCCGTCAGAAATATTTTCAATTCTACCGAGTCTATCAGGGTTCCTAGGAATGGAACTCTTGTGAGGGGGGAGAGAGAACTCTTTTTGATGTTCACCTTCCACCCGTGAGACCTCAGAAAGGCCAATACAATCTCCATGTGAGACTTGGTTCTTTGGAAAGATGACGCCTGAATTAAGATGTCGTCTAGGTAAGGCGCCACTGCTATGCCCCGTGGTCTTAGAACCGCCAGGAGGGACCCTAGCACCTTTGTGAAAATTCTGGGAGCAGTGGCCAACCCGAAAGGAAGAGCCACAAACTGAAAATGCTTGTCCAGAAAGGCGAACCTGAGAAACTGGTGATGATCTTTGTGGATAGGAATGTGCAGATACGCATCCTTTAGATCCACGGTAGTCATATATTGACCCTCCTGGATCATTGGTAAGATTGTCCGAATGGTCTCCATCTTGAATGATGGGACTCTGAGGAATTTGTTTAGAATTTTGAGATCCAGGATTGGTCTGAAAGTTCCTTCTTTTTTTGGGAACCACAAACAGGTTTGAGTAAAACCCCAGTCCTTGTTCTGCAATTGGAACTGGGTGGATCACTCCCATTGTATGTAGATCTTCTACACAGCGTAAAAACGCCTCTTTCTTTGTCTGATCTGTAGACAGACGAGAAATGTGGAACCTTCCCCTTGGAGGAGAGTCCTTGAATTCTAGAAGGTATCCCTGGGCTACAATCTCTAATGCCCAAGGATCGTGTACATCTCTTGCCCAGGCCTGAGCGAAGAGAGAGAGTCTGCCCCCTACTAGATCCGGTCCCGGATCGGGGGCTACCCCTTCATGCTGTCTTGGTGGCAGCTGCAGGCTTTTTAACCTGTTTACCCTTATTCCAGCCCTGGTAAGGTTTCCAGTTTGCCTTGGGCTGTGAAGCGTTACCCTCTTGCTTTGCAGCCGGAGAGGATGAAGAGGGGCCGTTCCTGAAATTACGAAAGGAACGAAAATTAGCTTTGTTATTTGTTTTAAAGGCTTTGTCCTGAGGGAGAGCATGGCCTGTTCCCCCGGTGATATCTGAAATAATCTCTTTCAATTCAGGCCTGAATAGGGTCTTCCCTTTGAAAGGAATGTTCAAAAGCTTGGATTTAGACGACACATCGGCCGACCAGGACTTTAGCCATAGCGCCCTGCGCACCAAAATGGCGAAACCTGAATTTTTCGCCGCTAACTTAGCTATTTGGAAAGCGGCGTCACTGATAAAAGAATTAGCTAGCTTTAGAGCCTTAATTCTATCCATAATTTCCTCATATGAGGTCTCCGTCTGGAGCGAGTCTTCCAGCGCCTCAAACCAGAAAGCAGCTGCAGTAGTTACAGGAATAATGCAGGCAATAGGTTGGAGAAGAAAACCTTGTTGAACAAAAATTTTCTTAAGTAAACCCTCTAATTTTTTATCCATAGGGTCTTTAAAAGCACAACTGTCTTCAATTGGTATGGTTGTGCGTTTAGCTAGTGTAGAAACAGCCCCCTCCACCTTAGGGACCGTCTGCCACGAGTCCCGCATGGGGTCAGATATGGGGAACATTTTCTTAAAAACAGGAGGGGGGACAAAAAGGACACCTGGCCTATCCCACTCCCTAGTAACGATATCCGCAATCCTCTTAGGGACCGGAAACGCATCCGTGTAAACAGGGACCTCTAGGTACTTGTCCATTTTACACAATTTCTCTGGGATCACCAAAGGGTTTACTGTCATCCAGAGTAGCTAATACCTCCCTAAGTAAAACACGGAGGTGTTCTAGTTTAAATGTAAAAACCAATGTATCTGAATCTGTCTGGGGAGGAACCCTTCCTGAATCAGAGACTTCTCCCTGAGACATCAAATCCCTCGCTCCCACTTCAGAGCGTTGTGAGGGTATATCGGATACGGCTACCAAAGCGTCAGAATGCTCATAATCTGTTCTTAAAACAGAGCTATCACGCTTTGCAGGTAACACGGGCAGTTTAGATAAGAAGGCTGTAAGAGAATTATCCATGACTGCCGCTAAGTCTTGTAATGTAAAAGGGTTAGACGCACTAGAGGTACTAGGCGTTGCTTGCGCGGGCGTAACTGGTTGTGACACTTGGGGAGAGGCAGACGGGCTACCCTCATTACCTTCAGTCTGAGAATCATCTTGGGCCACATTCTTAAGTGCAACAATATGATCTTTAAAGTGTATAGACATATCTGTACAAGTGGGACACATTCTGAGAGGGGGTTCCACCATGGCTTCTAAACACATTGAACAAGGATTTTCCTTAGTGTCAGACATGTTTAACAGACTAGTAGAGTACACAAACAGGCTTGGAATCACTTTAATCAAATAAAAAACACAATTTGAAAAAAAAACGTTACTGTGCCTTTAAGAGATAAAAAGAGCACACAATTTTACAAAACGGTGAAAAATGCAGCAATCTTTCTGAAATTTTCACAGTATGTAGCTAAAGCCTTAATAAGATTGCACCCCAAGTTTCAAAACGATTAACCCGTTAATGCCCAAACCGGAGCAGCCTAAAGCCAACACCTGATTAAATCACTACAGCACCTTGCCACAGCCTTGCTGTGGCCCTACCTTCCCTTAGGGATCAGATTTGGGGGAATATAGCTTCTTTTAGGCCCTCAAACATCAGCAGGACCCTCCATGTGAAACAGCATGAACTTCTCTGCAATTCTAACTGTGCATCTGAGGCAATTAGGCCCCTCCCACTCTACTCTGGAGCTGTGAGGCCTAGTAAATCACTCCTAAGTGACTAAAAAAACAGTCATGTGGTAATAACCCCAGAAAAAAACCCAAAAGGGCTTTCAAAGTGTCTTGCAAAACAATTTTTCCTTAGCCAAACAATCGATTGCCCTGAATAAGTGTCAACCAGCATAATTAGCCCTGTTATGTAAGCATTCAATTCCTTACTAAGTCTGTGAACATAGCTTACCCTCCCCTCATGGGGATCTTGTCAGTCTTCTAGCATTATCTCAGTCTTGTCTAGAAATAAATGACTGAACATACCTTATTGCAGATCACCCTGCAAACTGTTCCCCCCAACTGAAGTTTTCTGGTACTCCTCAGTCCTGTGTGAGAACAGCAGTGGATTTTAGTTACAACATGCTAAAATCATTTTCCTCTCAGCAGAAATCTTCATCACTTTTCTGCTAGAGAGTAAATAGTACAAACCGGTACCATTTAAAATAACAAACTTTTGATTGAAGATAATAAAACTACAATTCCAACACCACATTCACTTTACACTCCCGAGAGAGACCCTAGTGCTTAGAGCCAGCAAAGAGAATGACTGGGGGTGGAGCTAGAGGGGGAGCTATATGGACAGCTTTGCTGTGTGCTCTCTTTGCTACTTCCTGTAGGGAATGAGAATATCCCACAAGTAAAGGATGAATCCGTGGACTGGATACACCTTGCAAGAGAAAATGTATAATGTGGGGTGCAAAGTGGGTGGAGTTTGATCATATATAATGCTCAGTATTTTTAAAAAAGAAATTGGCACAAATGTTTGTTTTTGCTGCACAAATGCAGCACATACAAATGGTTTATTTGTTTTTTTAAATGTAACAAAGTAGAGTGCAAAGTGGGCGGAGTTTGATCAAATATAATAATCAATATTTCCAAAACCAAACCAGCACAAATCAGCAGAAACACAGCACAAATGAATGGTATATTTTTATTCACATTTTAAAAACATGGAGTGCCAACTTTAAACAGCTAAGGCGAGTTACATAATTTTCACTGGCAAAAAAAACAAACTGATATAACTAAAAAACTAAAGCAGCACAAATAAAAAAATGTAATGCCACTAACCGGCACAAACATAGCACTAACCAACCAGCCCGTTTCATGTCCTTTGGCTGTTGTAGGGGGGCTGGGTGACCTTTATTAAATCATTAATAAATCGAAAACTAAATCAGATAGAACAGAGATTTAAACAGCACAAATGCAGCACTAACCAACCATCCGTTTTAATGTGTTTTGGCTGCTATAGGGGGCTGGGTGACCCTTGGTGACCTTTATTAAATCGCTAATAAGTCAAAAATTAAACCAGATAGATCGGAGATTTAAATGGCACAAACGTAGCACTAACCAACCAACCCGGTTTCATATTTTTTGGCTTTTGTAGGGGGGCTGGGTGACCTTTATTTAATCTGTAATAACTCAAAAAAACATTGCTATTATCTTAAAAATAAAAGCAGCACAAATCCTAATTTTTGCGTAACAAAACAGTAAAAATGTAGTATAACGAAACACAGTGGATTTTTTATTTGTGCCGATTGTAGGGATACCAGCTTCACACAGCCAATTTTAAGCTATAAGAATGTTGCAATGAAAAATATATTAATTTGCAAAACTACATAATTTTTTAAAGTGTATATTTATTTTATAATAAAAGATTTATAATCCTAATTGGTATTGTCTGTTCCTCCGCCCACCCCTTCATTTCGTCTCTGTGATGTATAGAGCAGTGCCACTCTCTACATAGGCTTTCTAAGGGCTTTGTAGGGGCTGGACTTCCTGTTTGTCAAATGATACATGTTTATTGGATGTTCACTGAAATTGTCATTTAAAAAAAAAAAAAAAAAGAGTTCATCCAAGTGGGCCGGCATAGCATTGCAATAGCATTACTATATGAACTAATGTAACCCTTTCACAAATGGATTAAAAACAAAAAAAAGGTACACATACCTTTTTAAGGGCAAATATTACATTGATGGCATTTGGTTAGCTTAAGTTTACCATCACTTTAAGGAAGTTTTCTATTACATTTTTTTTTCAGCGGTCATTTCGAAGATCAGTTATAATTTTATTTTCAAAGACAATAGATAACTTAAAAGCTGCTACAAATCAGAACCGACAACTATGCAACAAATGTTTCAATTAGAACTTTTGTATATCTGTCTTAGGCCAAAATCAGACCAAAATAGTCCTCTGTAGTAGAATTTTTGTGCAATTTTCTGCCCCTGTGTGAACCAACAGCCTCCACAGCAAACCAAAACACAGACTCCACCTCCTGAGCTTTTATTGGAGGTTTAACTTTCCTGCATTGCATGTATCTTTCCTTTCACTGCCTGTGCCTATACTGGGTGACAGCAGTGGGAAGGGAACTGACTGAGCTGGAGGTGTCATACTAGCAAGGCTAAGTGGGAAGAGCATTTAGTATAAAGGAAAATACAATCCCTTAGCAGTGCACAGTAGACTCTATAAAGATGAGTTTGATCCATATGAAGAAAGGCATTTTAATGCACTGATGTTTCAGCATACAAATCTAGTCACATTGGAGATGAATCAGCAGCTTGGCTTCACAAACACAGAAGACAAATACCCCTCAAGTCAAACTTCAGTTTAATTGTGCGCTGGGTGGACATACTAACATATCACAGAAAATTATAAGTAATTTCCTTGCAGGGGATGTATTATTTACTAAATTAAAATCCTCTACTGCTGCAGTGATATATTAGCTACTCCCAATCTTAACCCTCAACGCATTTAACCCTTTGAAATTCAGGGTGTAGCTGGCTGTGCAAAAGAGTACTAAATCATAAAAAAATATTTTAGAAAAAGTTCAATAAGTTGTTAATGTTTACTGTTTCCCATCACAGGTTCAGTGTGTGTGAGTGGGGGGGGGGGGGGGGTGATGATTAGGGAGAACCTCAGTGTAGTAAATCGGTTCCAATTAGGATGATAGGGGCACCCTCCCAGGGACTCACTCGTAAGGGGGCCCCATAATGTCAGGGGTTAATGTATGAGAAGGTGCAATGTACATCCTGTATTTAGTTTATGAATACGTGTTTATGATATCAGGAGGTGTAATATATAGTGCTATGCTTTATATAGGTAATGCTGAATGTTTAGACAGGAGTGAGCCATATAGGTAACAGGGCACACAGGGGAAGGGGAATAAGGGTGCTCGGATGAGGGACCCCACAATTTTTTCTTGCTCAGGGCCTCACAAAGGCTAACAGTGGCTCTGGTTTTAATAATGTAGGTAAGAGAGAGATTTAGCACACTGCAGAGTTACATAATTGAGTGCCCTAATTTTAAATAAGCACTGCAAAAAAAGTCAAAATATGTAGCTCATAAGTGTTGGGTTGGCTCCAAGTTTATGGACATATTTTTTTTTTTTTTTTTTTTTTTTAAATTTTGAAAAGCTTTATTGAAAGTTAACAAAATACAATTCACAAATAAAGATGACAGCGTATCACAGTATTCAGTGTCACATTATGAGAAATACATGTATCATAGGAATCTGTTAAATAAGACATTCAACGTAACACATATATATGGTCATAAGAAGATTAAATGAAGTGAAAACGACAAACATCCTTATCAAATTTGAGTATGACGTACATCAGAAGCTTCGATGTTCGTCCTGAGAAGAAGATACGAAAAGAAAAAGGGATCCAGAGAAGGTGGTGAGAAGAGTAAGAAAGGGGGAAGGGGGTTTCATCTTGGGACAAGGGAGGGGGAGAGATGAGGGAAAGGGAAAAAAAAAAAAGGGGGGGTATAGTAGGGTATAGTGTACAAATCTCTATATTGGTGCGGGAGTAACTGAAAAGTCTAAAATTTATCTAATTGATGGCCTCCAAAGTTCTTTCATATATTCATGAACTTCGGCCCTGTCCTCTCTCAGATATCTAAATCTTTCTAATGATAAATGTTTATCTACTTGAGCCTCCCAATCTGCAATCTGAGGGATACTAGTGGATTTCCAGTTTTTAGGGATGAGAGCTTTCGCGCTATTTAACATGATATATAATAAGTGTTTTTTAGGTTTCTCTGTAAGTTTGGGTAGTCTATGGAACAGAAGGAGGCTAGGATCTCTGTGTAATGTAGTGTTAAGTTTAGAGTCCATTATGTCCAATACTGCTGACCAGAACGTAGCTAACATTCCACACGACCACCATATATGAAGAATAGAGCCAGTCTCTCCACAGCCCCTCCAACATCTACCATCTGATTTCTTATATATTTTTTTTATCCTGACTGGCGTGAGGTACCAGCGGGACAAGAGTTTGTAGTTGGATTCTAGAGTTCTAGCCGAAACTGAGGCCTTGGTATGATTATGGAATATTTTTTGCCAATCAGTGTCTGTGAGGTCACAGTCCAGGTCGCTGTTCCACTGCCTAACAAAAGTAGGTGTGTGAGAATCCTTATGGGATATCAATAGCCTGTACATAATAGATATCAAGTGTTTTGGAGTGTGTGTTAATAAACACAATGACTCCATCAGAGTCAACTGTCTAGACACTCTGTCAGCTCTTTTGTGTGTAAGCAGATAGTGTTGGAGCTGTCTATGGAAGAACCATGGTATGTCTAAGCCCGACTCCACCAGAACTCTCAAATCTTTGAGTTTTTTGTTTGAAATCAGCCTGTGGAACATTGTCTGGTCTAATTGTGTTTTATTTAGAGCTGCATGTGGGATATTAGAAAATGGTATGTCTGGATTTTGTATAAAGGGGGTGAGAGGTGAAGGGTTAGAAGAGATATGTGGGTATTCCACTAGGGATTTATCCCATGTCACAAAGAACTCTCTCATAAAAGGATATTGTGTGGCCGCCGTGGGTCTGTTTTTACTGGAGATCCAGCCCAACGAGCCCGCGTTTTGAACTCCCAGAATGTGCCGTCCCAGTTGGACCCATATCTTATCTTTGGAATTAGCACACCATTCCACCTGATGTTGTAGATTAATCGCCTTTTTGTATATTAAGAGGTTTGGGATGCCCAAACCCCCCTTTTCCTTAGGTAGGTATAACGTGTTTTTGGAGATCCTAGGTCTGGTGCCCCCCCAGATGTAATCTTCTAGCTGACCCTGCAATTTTAGTAGGTATTGGCCAGGAAATGGGATCGGAAGGGTTTGAAGAAAGTATAAAATCCTGGGGAGGATATTCATTTTTATCACCCCGATCCTGCCCAGCCATGAGATTTTCTTGTTTTTCCAAGATGATAAGTCTCCTATTATAGCTTTGGATAATTGGACATAGTTAGCCTCAAATAAGCTCTCTACCCTGGGGGTTAGGTTGTTCCCTAAATATTTGAGTGTTCTTTATCTGATCCTTAAGTTACAGATGTCCGCCAATCGGCACAACTCCGTTTAAGGCAGATTAATATTTAAGATTTCTGATTTAGAATGGTTTAGATAAAAGTTAGAAACCCTACCATAATCCACAAATTCTTGAAGGATCTCAGGGATGGAGGTTAAGGGGTTCGTAACCGAAAGTAGGATGCCGTCCGCATATAGCGAGACCTTGTGCTCATGATCCCCTATTTTAATCCCAGATATTTTCCGGTTGTCCCGGATTTTTTGCGCCAAAACTTCTATCGACAAGGCGAACAATAGAGGGGACAAGGGACAACCCTGACGTGTCCCATTCGAGATTTGAAATGGTACGGATAAGATATTGTTGATTTTTACCTGAGCAGTAGGTGTGGAGTATAAAGAAAAGACTTTATGTACGAAGGTTTGGCCAAAGTTCATTTTTGACAGTACAGCTCTGAGAAAATCCCAGTTGACCCTGTCAAAAGCCTTTTCGGCATCTGTTGACACAAGAACTGATGGGATATTATTAAGTTGTGCGTGATTCACCAACAGGGTAGCCTTTATTGTATTGTCCCTGGCTTCTCTGCCAGGGACAAATCCCACTTGGTCCGGAGATATTAACTGTGGTAGCAATTTATTCAGTCGAGACGAGAGAACTTTTGCAAATATCTTCAGATCCACGTTAAGTAGAGAAATTGGCCTGAAATTTTCGGGCCGATCTGTTGACTTTCCCGGCTTTGGAATAGTGGTAACATGCGCAAGGAGCATTGATGACGGGAAATCATATGTGGTTCCTATATTATTGAACAAGGAGGCTAGGCGAGGGGATAGCACCTCTTTAAAAGTTTTATAATATTTTACACTGAACCCGTCCGGGCCTGGGCACTTCCCTACTGGTAAGTTTTCTATAGTCTTGGTTACTTCTTCTACCGATATAGCAGTGTCTAAGCTATCTCTCTCCTCAGCGGATAGAGCTGGGAGAGATAATGAATCAAGGTAAGAATCGATTGGGGGCCTTAGGGGTGCCCCATCGCTATTTTGTAAGGGAGTTTCGTCTTTCTGCAAGTTGTATAAGTTCTGGTAGTAGGACCTAAGTACCTCAGCTATAGACGGGCTGTCTGAGCAAAGTTGGTTCTGGTGGTTCCGTATGGAATGTACATGAGATTTGGCTTGTTTCCTCTTTAAGGCTCTTGCTAGGAGTTTTCCGGGCTTATCCCCAAACTCATAGTACCTCTGTTGAAGTTTTAATGCAAGAATTTGGTGTTCTCTAGTGTGTAAATCCTGTATGTCTTTTCTAGCCTGTGTTAGTTCTTGTGCAATTAGGGGGTCCGAGGGAGTCGATTTGTGTCTGGTCTCTAATTCCCCAATTTGTTTAAGAAGTGCTGAATACCTAAGTCTAGTCTGTTTAGAATGGTAAGCTTTCTGTTGAATTAATTCCCCCCTGAGCACACATTTGTGCGCCTCCCAGACTACATGGTCTGGTAATTCCCCGGTTGCATTGTTGTGGAAGTATTCCGCCAATTTAGTCTCAATTTGGGTTTTAGTGAGTTGGTTATTCAACAAGAAGTCATCGAATCTCCAAATAAACGGTCTGTCTGGCATCGAAGGCCAATTTATTTTACAAATGACTGGGGCGTGATCTGACCAGGTCATGGGAAGTATCTGAGTGTCTACAACTCCTGCTAAAGTCAACTGGTCCGTAAAAAGGTAGTCAATTCTGGAATAAACTTTGTGTGGATGGGAATAAAAGGTGTAATCACGCCTAGTGGGGTAAAGAAAACGCCAGGTGTCATGAACCTCCAACTCCTCAAGTCTGGCATTACACTGTCGGAGAGTTTTTTTAGTGACTGAGGTTGTCATTTTGGATGTGTCTAGTACTGGGTTAAGCGGTACATTAAAGTCTCCTCCTAGTATTAAGGCTCCTTTACGGAGTTCAAGGATCCTATTAGTGAGGGAGGTCATGAATTTGTTCTGGTGTTGATTGGGGAAGTAGGCGTTAACTAGTGTGACCACTCTATTAAAAAGTGTGCCTATTACAATTAAGTAGCGGCCTTCAGGGTCCCTTTCTATATGACTGAGAGAGAACGGGGAGGTATGTTTTATAAGAATGCCCACCCCATTTTTCTTTGAAGGCCCAGAGGCAAAGAAGGAGGTTGGAAACTTGGGGTTGAACCATTTTGGCTCTTTACCTCTACAGAAGTGGGTTTCCTGCAAAAATATAATGTCGCAGTGGGCTCGGTTGCCATCTCGGATTAAATGTGATCTTTTTTCTGGGATGTTTAAACCTTTAGCATTTAGTGTCATAAAAGACAATGTGCCAGCGTCTTTTAAAGTCATGATTAAGGAAGGGGGGGGGGGGGGGGAAAAAGGGGGAGAGGGGTTGGGGAGGAGGGAGAGGGGTTAAGTTGAGGTGAAGGGCAGAGAGAGGTAGGGAGGAGTGATAGAGCAGAGAAGATTAAGGGATAAGGGAGGAAAGAGGGGAAGGGAGGAGATAAGGTAGATGGGAAATTAGGTTATAGAGAGATGAAAAGTGAACAGCCTTCTACCGAGAGTGTCCGGTCGAAGGTCAGAGTAGAAATAAGTAAGAGATGAAGAATATAAGCAAATAAGGGATCTGTATCCCTGCGCCTGATGCAGAATTTTCTTTCTCCTCTCTTTTAAAGAAAAAGAGAAGAGGGCTAGGTATGGGTTGGGAAGAAGGGGCATCGTATACCCACTCGTAGGGGGTCCTTGGGTTAAGCTAGGGGTGTTAGGGGGAATAAAATGTAAAGTGCAAGGATGTCAAACAATACATAGCAGGTATTCTTTTTGAGAAGCAATATTTGAGAAGGTGTGTCAAATTTGACGTCTTAGGTAGAGAGAGGATTGTAGTCAGATGCACCATAATGGTATAGGTATAAGCATCCAAACTACAACGACTTCCCCTCACATCTGCTTCCATCAGGTAACTGGTAGAGCAACACAACACTTCTTGTATAGATATTGGTGCCAACATCAACAAGACCTTAATACATAGTTAGGCGAGTCATGATACATACAAGAACATAGTGAAAGGAAAAAACGGTGTCATTAGTAACAAACCACATATCTAAAACTATAAGCAGTATATAGACAACATTGGGAGTGTAACACATTTAACATATTGAACCATTATTAGTTAGTAAGGCAGTGTGCTGTTTTAGCAGAGTTGGATAGGAGGTTGTAACTCCTTGATTCTAGTAGCAACATTAACGTTTCCATGTGTCACGTCTATGTCTGCTCGCATTTATCAGCCTATTTAACAGCGCTCCATTGTCTTATAGGTATTTTCAACATAGTTATCAGGCTCACATTCTAATCTCTGAACAGTAACAATCTGTGATGGTCTGCTTTGGGGTGTGAAAACATGCAAAGAGGATGATATTATACATAGCATGTTACCTGTAATTACTTCCCATAGGCCATATCAAAGTTATGAAGCACCATGAATATTTATTGGCTAATGAATAACTGTGTTATCTAAGTATATGCTTGTGGCTAGTGGCCTCTGAATTACGGAGCCACAGTCTACATAGCTGCTAGGGTTACCTTGTACACCTGTCTGTGATTACTCCCTTGGGGCTCAACGCACCATTGTTGTATAGGTATTTGCGTCAGAGCTGACAAGGTCATAAGGCACGTGTTATGTTGCTGGGCGTTTAAGGCACAAAAGATAAGGAGAAAAGAAAATAGTTACTTTTAACTCGTGGTATAAACCTAGAATAAAGGAACAAAGTGATCATAACAATTATAACCTGACTAATAGAACAAATAGATAAGGTAGTGGTTAATAAAGCAAAGTGTTCATTTTGATGAAGGAGTGCATCCTGCCTCTCTCATTACCTGTCGGTGTAGTCAACATCAGGAGTCCTTGTTAGTAAAGCGGGGCTATCACGTGCCCCAATTCGCCAAGCGTCTAAACACTGAGCAAAAAGCAAGATCAGCACAGAGTGTCCAGTAAAGTGTCCTGATGGATCTTGCATGTGATAAAGAAGAAAGGGGGAGATTGTTCTGGTCCCTCCGACCGGTTGGCTCCTCTTCAGGGGATGGAACGTTGATATCTAGGATGTTGCAGAAATCTTGTAGGTCTGCCTGAGTTCTGTAGATAGCCTGTTTCCCATTTCGGGTAGCAATGAGGCAAACTGGAAAGCCCCACTTATATTGGATTCTGTGTCGTTGGAGGGCGCTGGTCAAAAACTTTAATTCTCTCCTCTTCTGTAAAGTTATTTGACTTAAGTCAGAGAATATTTGGATGGGTATGCCTGCGTGAGTGAAGTCTTTGATGGAACATGCTTTTTGGGATATGACCTCTTTGTCCCTGTAACTCAGAAATTTTACAATTATGTCCCGTGGGGGAGCTTTGGGGGATGGTCTCGGTCTTAGAGCACGGTGAGCTCTTTCTATTTGAATATCCGGGGAGCCTGGAGCACCTTTTATAGTGCGAAACAAATCTTGCAAGTAGCCTTCTATTGCCGAGTTGTTGACAGATTCTGGGACTCCTCTAATCCTGAGATTATTGCGTCTCCCCCTGTTGTCCAGGTCTTCAACCTTGGTCAGCAGGAACTGAATGTCCCCTTCTTGTTCAAGAGCTCTTTGGGTGTTGGATGACATCTGTGCCTGCATTTTTTCTTGCTTTCCTTCCAGAGCATGTACCTGTTGGCTAATTTGATGGAAGTCTTTCTTTAAATCACCGAATAAGGATCTCATTTCGGATAATACCATGTTAATATCAGCTTTGGTAGAATGCACACTAAGATCCTCTCCAGGTGGTGGTTCCTGTGGATGTGTGTCTGAAGCTACATTGGTAGCAACCGCCACGGGGGGAGAAGAGTTTGAACTCTCATCTCCTACTGCGTCAGGGTTAGGGGTGGCCATTTTTAGATAGTTAGTGAGATTAGTACTTTTAAGTCCTTTATCCCCTTTGGTATTTTTCCTGAGAGACATTATAAACAACAAGGGTGTATGCCAACTCCTTTGTATGATATATGTATTATGGATAAAGTTAAATCTGCAGGGGTAGTTCTCCAGTAAGACAGGGCAAATGAAGGGGGAGTTATACCTTGCTGTAAGTGGTTGCAGAGAGGATACAGAACTATTTGTTACAATTTTGAACCTGTAGAGACAAATATAACAGGTAGCTACAAGAGTGCTTAGTATTAGGGGGGGGGTTCTCACAATGTCACTGTTGTCCCTTTCTGAACAATTAAAGCCAAGTAGAGCAGGCTTGAGTGACACAAGTCTTCTGAAGGTGGGTGCTGTGCCTTTAAGAAGGGAAAAGGGAGTAAAAAACGCCTCTCCTTGTAAAGTGAGCTGTTGGTTTAAGGTTTTGGGTACTGTGTGTAATTAACACTGGCTGGGGATTTTCTGTTTTTGTATGCGGTAATCGTCTCCACAAAGCCCTCTGCTCAAAGTCTGTGTAGTGCAGCCCCCCTTCTCCTGCAGCTGCAGGGCTAAAGATATGGTGGTGTGATCGATTACTTTATTTTCTTTCCCTCTTTATATCAAGGTGCAGTCTTTTCAGCTTAGCTTCTGTCCCCTCTTGCAGTGTTAAGTTATTGTGGATAAAGATTTATTAAACATACATTCTGGGGCATACTCTAACATAAAGGTGTCCTGTACTGTAGTATTGCGGTCGGATCACCCACGTGGCTCTTGCCCTTGAGACCTTTTATTTAATAAGAGCTGTTCATTCCTAGGTCCCCTAAAGTGGCGTCTGTTTTTTTTTTCACAGCCTTACTAACCCAGTTCGGGCTTACCTCTATTCCTGGGTTTTGCTGATGCAGCGATCTGCTCACAGGGGCCCAGTGCTGTGCGGGTGTTGTATTTCACTGTCGGGTCCGGTATATGAAGGAGAGCGGACCGTGTCCAGATCGTGATGTCGGTCCCTTGCTAGTTCCGCAACTGTCCCAGTCACAGAGTGTTCAGAAGAGGTCCCTGCAAGTTGCGACAGGTATTATCGGTAGTTCTGAACAGTGCGCTGCTGGTCGTTGTGGTGCCGTTTTTAGGCCTTGATCGCCCTTTACTTTGTGTGAGCCTCAGCAGGTCCAGTAGTCAGGTCACATCTGTGCAGGACATGTACAGGCAGCATGACCCCTGATTTAGATTTATTTTAAGTCAGTGCTTCCCAAGTTATTAGGTTTGCAACAGGCGCAGGGCATAGGAGCCAAGAACTAAGCAGCCATGTCCCTGCGTGGCCAGGCTCCGCCTATGGACATATTTTATAATTTTCACATAAACAAAAAATTCTGCACAAATATAAAGTAAAACCTGATAGATCATGGAGGCGGAGCAAGCAGCCAAGCTGGCAAGTCGCATTTCTAAGGAGCTCTACAATGAAATGTAATTTTCAATAACTTTCAGCAAGTTTATCTAATTCTGGCTCATTTTGAAGAGGAAATATTGGCTCATGAGGATACAGAGATGTGTTTTGACCCTTGAAGAAATGGTTTAATACTTTTGGAAGTGTGTCTTTAATCTCTACTACCTAATTACGCTACAAGGAAGACTGAAGCTTATGGGATACAATAGCTATTGGACATCGGAACCAACAGGGTCTGCACTCTATAACTTGTATTTAAGGACAATGTCTACAAAACAGTTAGAAGAGGAGATATCTGAGCAATTGAAGCGCCACTTCTCTGAAATATTAGTACTAGTTTCCGGATGGCTCGCACAACCGACTATGCAACTGATAATCCAAGATGGCGACGTACCGCCACTATGCACTACTGCACCCATGAAGCCTGACTGCTCGATGGTAGACACTGCGGCTTCGATGAGATATGCGGCCAGTATGAAGATCCGGTATCCACCAGAGTTACACCCGCCTCAGCCGAGACAGCTGCCCAGGCTGAACTGTGCTTCAATAACAGTGCAGTCAGGCCCTGTGGTGGATAGCCGACACATCAAGAGTGCTGCGAGGTTGAGACAGATGCAGAAGAGATGGGCGATTGCGGTGAGCATCAGAGAGACCTTCAGTGGCGACCATCTACCCGTGGCTGACTATGTGGAGAAGGGCAGCAAATCTGGATTTGTATCGGTAGCCACAATGAATACGACCCTAGTAATGTCCATATTTAATAACTTACTATGGGATGGCAAGCTGGGCAGTGACTTCCTCTATATGGCCTCTTTCATATACACAGCATTCCACACTGTCCCGGTAACGGAGAAGAGGGCTATGGAGAGACTATTATTTTTAGTAACTGAGCCAGTGATTCCTAAAGGCATCGGCTAAAGGACTTCTACTATGGGTCCTTACAATCATTATGTTTTGTATGAGCTTACTTATTACTCTGGACAACTGTTTTGCTATTCCTTTAAAATGTTATATGATGGAACGTTATTCCTGTTTGCTTACAGTTTTATAGTTATGCACTTCTATATTTTTATTTTTATTTTCCTTTTTTACTCCTCAGATTATTTATCATATATACTAATGCCCCTATTGAGCTTATACCCTTCAGATAGCCAGATACGTTTTGGGGGCCAAACTTGCATTATCATCTAGGTCCCTATGTGTTAAGCCTATTTTAGTTGACAAGCCATATTTCTTAGATTACAGATATATTTTTTATTTTCTTTTTCCCATGCGATTTTATTGCCACTCTGTCTGAGATTATTATTTCTGAGATTGCTTATTCATGTAAGATCCACCTAACTATATATATTACTAGATAAGGTGTTTTCTTAAATACTATATTAATGTGCCTTACTTTACTATTAATAACCTCTCACAAGATCTAAATGCCCTCTCTGACACAAACCACACTAACATAGTGTTTATTATATATCTATTTTATGTGTATTATATCCAACAGGAGGTTCTATGGTTTGGGTTCTGTTTATGTTGTAGCAGATTGATTGTAGATATGACATATTAAGTTGCAGCTTTAGGCGTAAATCAACTACTAAACATGATAACGGGGATGGCGCAACACAATGTAATCACTCTCTTTTACTGGTCTATTAGGGTGAACTATGAATGACCAGACACCCAGCTAGAGGTTGCATTATTTTAACCATAAAAAGTATATCGGAAGTCTGTTGTGCATTACTTTTTATTTAATGTAACTGGTTGCCTGGGTATAGGGCCCATGCCCGGGTGATCAGACCTGGTGCCGATTTAATATTCATACCTGACTGGTTTTCAACAATTTAAATATACCATATGTTGACTACTCAGCTGTGTACTACATTTGGTGACAAAGTGTAGCGAATACCTATGCACTTAGTACTAACAGACATAAGCGCCAAGATAGTAGTTCTATTAGTTATTTATCTACCCCATACACATAGTTTATAAGGCTATCAGCTCTCTTAACATTTCCCAGCCGACTGTATCTCCCCTCATCCTTTCCCGCTCAGCACGTGTGAGCGGGTCATATCCACTTTCCTTTACCCGTCTGTGTCCAGTGGTGACAATACCCCTGAGGGGAGATACTACTATAATACTATTATAATAATTCCATATAAGTCCTTTTATCACATGTAGTAGTGGTGTATCCCATAGTAATATGATCTTAAACTTACATTCTTGATCTCTCATTACAGCCTTACTTTATTGGTTTTCATGCTTGCTCCTCTTCCTCCTCCTCCCCCTCCCCTTATCAATGTATCTTCAGCAATGGTACTGAGCATCCCTCCCGTCCCCCTCTATGTCCTCTCATATCTCTATTTTTCAGAAACCCCAGCTTCAAGACATATAGTTATACCCTTACCCTAACTTTTTATACCTTTAGGCTTACTTTGTAAGCTGAGGAAAATATATCCTATGGAAATTCACTCTGATTTTACATGTCTGTTGGTTTTGTGATTCAATGTTATTATAACATTTACTGTTTCCAACTGATATTGTGGCAGACTATTAGTGTTCACTACTTACAGAATATCCTCTAATCCAGTGTTTCTGATAATACCATTCCCAAGCTCTAGTAACTCTATTCTTTTTGGTCTAAGAGTGACCAGTTTGTACATTGGGAAATAGTCCATTCTAAATATAAAAAGGAGGTTAATTAGTATTCATATAGGTTAATGTTTTTCAATTAGTCACATTTATGCCTAGATACATTGCATTTATCTTTATCATATATGGTAATGAAGGTGTAAAACTGTCATTTTTCCCCATCTCTATGTTTAATTTGTAACTAATACTCTACACGTTAATATTTCTATGTATATTTTGGACTCTATGGACAGTCTAGCAATTGTATAGATTTATGCTTGTGTCCTCAATTGCACTATAACCTTGCTCGTGTTTATATGTCTATAACCTCAATAAAACATAATTTATGCTTACCTGATAAATTCCTTTCTTCTGTTGTGTGATCAGTCCACGGGTCATCATTACTTCTGGGATATAACTCCTCCCCAACAGGAAATGCAAGAGGATTCACCCAGCAGAGCTGATATAGCTCCTCCCCTCTACGTCAGTCCCAGTCATTCGACCAAGAATCAACGAGAAAGGAGTAACCAAGGGTGAAGTGGTGACTGGAGTATAATTTAAAAGATATTTACCTGCCTTAAAAACAGGGCGGGCCGTGGACTGATCACACAACAGAAGAAAGGAATTTATCAGGTAAGCATAAATTATGTTTTCTTCTGTTATGTGTGATCAGTCCACGGGTCATCATTACTTCTGGGATACCAATACCAAAGCAAAAGTACACGGATGACGGGAGGGATAGGCAGGCTCATTATACAGAAGGAACCACTGCCTGAAGAACCTTTCTCCCAAAAATAGCCTCCGAAGAAGCAAAAGTGTCAAATTTGTAAAATTTGGAAAAAGTATGAAGCGAAGACCAAGTTGCAGCCTTGCAAATCTGTTCAACAGAGGCCTCATTCTTAAAGGCCCAAGAGGAAGCCACAGCTCTAGTGGAGTGAGCTGTAATTCTTTCAGGAGGCTGCTGTCCAGCAGTCTCATAGGCTAAACGTATTATGCTACGAAGCCAAAAAGAGAGAGAAGTAGCAGAAGCTTTTTGACCTCTCCTCTGTCCAGAATAAACGACAAACAGGGAAGGAGTTTGGCGAAAATCTTTAGTTGCCTGCAAGTAGAACTTGAGGGCACGAACTACATCCAGATTGTGTAGAAGACGTTCCTTCTTTGAAGAAGGATTTGGACACAAGGATGGAACAACAATCTCTTGATTGATATTCCTGTCAGTGACTACCTTAGGTAAGAACCCAGGTTTAGTACGCAGAACTACCTTGTCTGAGTGAAAAATCAGATAAGGAGAATCACAATGTAATGCTGATAACTCAGAGACTCTTCGAGCCGAGGAGATAGCCATTAAAAACAGAACTTTCCAAGATAACAATTTTATATCAATGGAATGAAGGGGTTCAAACGGAACACCCTGTAAAACGTTAAGAACTAAGTTTAAACTCCATGGCGGAGCAACGGTTTTAAACACAGGCTTGATCCTAGCTAAAGCCTGACAAAAGGCCTGGACGTCTGGATTTTCTGACAGACGCCTGTGTAACAAAATGGACAGAGCTGAAATCTGTCCCTTTAATGAACTGGCTGATAAACCCTTTTCTAAACCTTCTTGTAGAAAGGACAATATCCTAGGGATCCTAACCTTACTCCAGGAGTAACGTTTGGATTCACACCAGTATAGGTATTTGCGCCATATTTTATGGTAAATCTTTCTGGTAACAGGCTTCCTAGCCTGTATCAGGGTATCAATAACCGACTCAGAAAAACCACGTTTTGATAAAATCAAGCGTTCAATTTCCAAGCAGTCAGTTTCAGAGAAGTTAGATTTTGATGTTTGAATGGACCCTGTATCAGAAGGTCCTGTCTTAGAGGTAGAGACCAAGGCGGACAGGATGACATGTCCACTAGATCTGCATACCAAGTCCTGCGTGGCCATGCAGGCGCTATTAGAATCACAGATGCTCTCTCCTGTTTGATTTTGGCAATCAATCGAGGAAGCAGCGGGAAGGGTGGAAACACATAAGCCATCCCGAAGTTCCAAGGTGCTGTCAAAGCATCTATCAGAACCGCTCCCGGATCCCTGGATCTGGACCCGTAGTGAGGAAGTTTGGCGTTCTGGCGAGACGCCATGAGATCTATCTCTGGTTTGCCCCAACGTCGAAGTATTTGGGCAAAGACCTCCGGATGAAGTTCCCACTCTCCCGGATGAAAAGTCTGGCGACTCAAGAAATCCGCCTCCCAGTTCTCCACTCCCGGGATGTGGATTGCTGACAGGTGGCAAGAGTGAGACTCTGCCCAGCGAATTATCTTTGATACTTCCATCATTGCTAGGGAGCTCCTTGTCCCTCCCTGATGGTTGATGTAAGCTACAGTCGTGATATTGTCCGACTGAAACCTGATGAACCCCCGAGTTGTTAATTGGGGCCAAGCCAGAAGGGCATTGAGAACTGCTCTCAATTCCAGAATGTTTATTGGAAGGAGACTCTCCTCCTGATTCCATAATCCCTGAGCCTTCAGAGAATTCCAGACAGCGCCCCAACCTAGTAGGCTGGCGTCTGTTGTTACGATTGTCCAGTCTGGCCTGCTGAATGGCATCCCCCTGGACAGGTGTGGCCGATAAAGCCACCATAGAAGAGAATTTCTGGTCTCTTGATTCAGATTCAGAGTAGGGGACAAATCTGAGTAATCCCCATTCCACTGACTTAGCATGCACAATTGCAGCGGTCTGAGGTGTAGGCGTGCAAAAGGTACTATGTCCATTGCCGCTACCATTAAGCCGATCACCTCCATGCATTGAGCTACTGACGGGTGTTGAATGGAATGAAGGACACGGCATGCATCTTGAAGCCTTGTTAACCTGTCTTCTGTCAGGTAAATCTTCATTTCTACAGAATCTATAAGAGTGCCCAAGAATGGAACTCTTGTGAGAGGAAAAAGAGAACTCTTCTTTTCGTTCACTTTCCATCCATGCGACCTTAGAAATGCCAGAACTAACTCTGTATGAGACTTGGCAGTTTGAAAGCTTGAAGCTTGTATTAGAATGTCGTCTAGGTACGGAGCTACCGAAATCCCTCGCGGTCTTAGTACCGCCAGAAGGGCACCCAGAACCTTTGTGAAGATTCTTGGGGCCGTAGCCAATCCGAATGGAAGAGCTACGAACTGGTAGTGCCTGTCTAGGAAGGCAAACCTTAGATACCGGTGATGATCTTTGTGAATCGGTATGTGAAGGTAAGCATCTTTTAAATCCACTGTGGTCATGTACTGACCCTTTTGGATCATGGGTAAGATTGTCCGAATAGTTTCCATTTTGAACGATGGAACTCTTAGGAATTTGTTTAGAATCTTTAAATCTAAGATTGGCCTGAAAGTTCCCTCTTTTTTGGGAACCACAAACAGGTTTGAGTAGAACCCTTGTCCTTGTTCCGACTGCGGAACCGGATGGATCACTCCCATTAATAACAGATCTTGTACACAGCGTAGAAACGCTTCTCTCTTTATCTGGTTTGTTGACAACCTTGACAGATGAAATCTCCCTCTTGGGGGAGATAATTTGAAGTCTAGAAGGTATCCCTGAGATATGATCTCTAGCGCCCAGGGATCCTGAACATCTCTTGCCCAGGCCTGGGCGAAGAGAGAAAGTCTGCCCCCCACTAGATCCGGTCCCGGATCGGGGGCTCTCGGTTCATGCTGTCTTTGGGGCAGCAGCAGGTTTCCTGGCCTGTTTGCCCTTGTTCCAGGACTGGTTAGGTTTCCAGCCTTGCCTGTAACGAGCAACAGCTCCTTCCTGTTTTGGTGCAGTGGAGGTTGATGCTGCTCCTGTTTTGAAATTCCGAAAGGGACGAAAATTAGACTGTCTAGCCTTAGCTTTGGCTTTGTCTTGAGGTAGGGCGTGGCCCTTACCTCCTGTAATGTCAGCGATAATTTCTTTCAAACTGGGCCCAAATAAAGACTGCCCCTTGAAAGGTATATTAAGTAATTTGGACTTAGAAGTAACATCAGCTGACCAGGATTTTAGCCACAGTGCCCTACGTGCCTGTATGGCGAATCCTGAGTTCTTAGCCGTAAGTTTGGTTAAATGTACTACGGCCTCCGAAATGAATGAATTAGCTAGTTTAAGGACTCTAAGCCTGTCCATAATGTCGTCTAGCGTAGATGAACTAAGGTTCTCTTCCAGAGACTCAATCCAAAATGCTGCCGCAGCCGTAATCGGCGCGATACATGCAAGGGGTTGCAATATAAAACCTTGTTGAACAAACATTTTCTTAAGGTAACCCTCTAATTTTTTATCCATTGGATCTGAAAAAGCACAGCTATCCTCCACCGGGATAGTGGTACGCTTAGCTAAAGTAGAAACTGCTCCCTCCACCTTAGGGACCGTTTGCCATAAGTCCCGAGTGGTGGCGTCTATTGGAAACATTTTTCTAAATATTGGAGGGGGTGAGAACGGCACACCGGGTCTATCCCACTCCTTAGTAACAATTTCAGTTAATCTCTTAGGTATAGGAAAAACGTCAGTACTCGCCGGTACCGCAAAGTATTTATCCAACCTACACAGTTTCTCTGGTATTGCAACGGTGTTACAATCATTGAGAGCTGCTAAGACCTCCCCTAGTAATACACGGAGGTTCTCCAATTTAAATTTAAAATTTGAAATATCTGAATCCAATCTGTTTGGATCAGAACCGTCACCCACAGAATGAAGCTCTCCGTCCTCATGCTCTGCAAGCTGTGACGCAGTATCAGACATGGCCCTAGTATTGTCAGCGCACTCTGTTCTCACCCCAGAGTGATCGCGCTTGCCTCTTAGTTCTGGTAATTTAGACAAAACTTCAGTCATAACAGTAGCCATATCATGTAATGTTATCTGTAATGGCCGCCCAGATGTACTAGGCGCCATAATATCACGCACCTCCCGGGCGGGAGATGCAGGTACTGCCGCGTGAGGCGAGTTAGTCGGCATAACTCTCCCCTCGCAGTTTGGTGAAATTTGTTCACATTGTACAGATTGACTCTTATTTAAAGTAGCATCAATACAGTTAGTACATAAATTTCTATTGGGCTCCACCTTGGCATTGGAACAAATGACACAGATATCTTCCTCTGAGTCAGACATGTTTAACACACTAGCAATAACTTGCAACCTGGTTATAATCTTTTTTAGCAAAAACGTACTGTGCCTCAAAGAGGTACTAAACGATTAAATGACAGTTGAGATAATGAACTGAAAAACAGTTATAGCATCAAACTTTAAAACAACACAACTTTTAGCAAAGGTTTTGTTCCCATTAGTAAAATAACAATAATTAAATTTGAAATAAAAATTACAGAGCAACGTTTTTATTCACAGTCAATATAAAATTCTCACAGCTCTGCTGAGAGAATATACCTCCCTTCAAAGAAGTTTGAAGACCCCTTAGATCTGTCAGAGATGAACCGGATCATGCAGGAAATATAAGAGTAGCTGACTGGAAATTTTTGATGCGTAGCAAAGAGCGCCAAAAACGGCCCCTCCCTCTCACACACAGCAGTGAAGAGAAACGAAACTGTCACAATTAAAGCAAACAACTGCCAAGTGGAAAATAATGCCCAAATATTTATTCACTCAGTACCTCAGCAATGTAAACGATTCTACATTCCAGCAAAAACGTTTAACATGACAAATACTTATTAAAAGGATTAGTGACCTTTAACAGAGTAGTTCCGGTGAAATACCATCCCCAGAATACTGAAGTGTATACATACATGTCATTATAACGGTATGGCAGGATTTTTTCATCAATTCCATTCAGAAAATAAAAACTGCTACATACCTCAATGCAGATTCATCTGCCCGCTGTCCCCTGATCTGAAGCTTTTACCTCCCTCAGATGGCCGAGAACAGCAATATGATCTTAACTACTCCGGTTAAAATCATAGTAAAAAACTCTGGTAGATTCTTCTTCAAACTCTGCCAGAGAAGTAATAACACGCTCCGGTGCTATTGTAAAATAACAAACTTTTGATTGAAGTCATAAAAACTAAGTATAATCACCATAGTCCTCTCACACATCCTATCTAGTTGTTGGGTGCAAGAGAATGACTGGGACTGACGTAGAGGGGAGGAGCTATATCAGCTCTGCTGGGTGAATCCTCTTGCATTTCCTGTTGGGGAGGAGTTATATCCCAGAAGTAATGATGACCCGTGGACTGATCACACATAACAGAAGAAAAATATATTAAAAAAAAAACCTGATAGATCATTACAGTCGTGACATTCCTAGTTGTCTGTGGAAAAAAATTTAAATTCCAGGTATGTTAAGGGGACATAGATATAAAATGCCCTATAATTAGATTATTAATTTTTTTAAATGTCCTTTATTCACCATGGGCTAGATTACAAGTGGCGCTAACTTCACTCAACTTAAAATTTTAGTGTGGGCAGATTAGTGTGTTACAAGTTGAAACTAATTAGATACTGTAAGAACGAACGACTCGGATGCGCTAACTTCAGGACTTTGGATATTGTGGCTGTGCTAACAACCTCTCCCCATAGTCTTCTATGGGACGTGCTACAAAAAAAAAACTATTTATCTATCTATCTATATATATATATATAAAACGTATGATTATTTTTCGTAAAATATGTATCTAATATATACCTAAATATCTATATGAATATATACAGATATAATATATATAGTAAATATATATATATACATATATATAGTATGTATAGATAGATTTATTTTAAAAAAGAGAACTTTTTTTTCTTCTAAGTGAAGACCATAGGAATCTCAAGTATTTCTATTCAAAATACATTAAAACTGATTACAAATGATATAGCAGCATGTTTGAAGGTATGTGCATGGGAAGTGTGTATATATGTCTATATACTGTATGTGTTTTATATGCACATACATATTTACCCATAAACATATTAATACACATGTATATACATATATACACATATAAAGACATGCATGCATGCACAGATACACATATTTAGACATATATACACACACACACACACATACATTAGACCCCTTCCCAGTCAAACACCTTGCCATATACCTTATCTCTTTTAACCTTTTAAAAACATTTTTATTAATGTTTAAATTTTATATTTTATTAAAAAGTGTGTAAGTGTAATACGTTATTTTAATGTTTTTGATGTGTATTGTGTAATATTTTTTTAACCATTACACTTTACTTCAGGTCTCAAGTCATGCTACATTTTAGGAAGGAACATCATAGAGATGATCAAGTTGCAAAACTTCCAAGGGTTGACAATGATATGATATCGGTGTCGTCCAAGTAGCCAAAACCTCCTTAAACAATACATGAGGTGATCAGGCATACATCTGAAGATTACCACTTCAGGATCAAGTGAAGGAATTACTGTCCTAATCTGAGATTTTCCCTCAGAGGCTACCCAGGTATCCTCGACCCTCAGCCTTATGAGGAAGGTCAAACTGAGTAGCAACAGGAGCAAAAACCTTACTATCTGAATCTGAAACAACTTGAATATCAAATTAACATACCAAAAAAGCCTGACTGATATTTCTTTCTTAGATTTACATATTCAGAAAGACACAAATAATGTATTCAGAAAGGAAACAGCAACAAATAATATACTCCACTCAACCAGCGAACACCACGAGATCGCTACCCATTGGAGAATTCTTAAGAATGAAGAGAAACTGTTCAGATGAAAAAATATTCAAGAAAAGAGCATTGGAACTGGAAAGCAGATTATTCTCAAGAGGATATAGCAAAAGATCAATCTGTAAAGCCAAAAGAAGAGCTCTCGAGACTCCAAGAATAGATCTATTGAGGGTCTGTACTAAGAATCCTGACAATAAAACTCGATTGGTACTAACATACAATGACCAATCACAGTAGGTTATTAATATAATCCAACAGAATTGGCACTTTTTGCAGGCAGACCCAGTATTAAGGAATCTAATTGGACCTAGAGCAGATATTAGCTATAGAAGATCAAGAAATCTGAAAGAAATACTGAGCCCAAGTCATTATATAAAGAAAACAAAAAAACAAAAAATTGCAGAGCTAGGTTCCTTCCCTTGTTGGAGTTGCTCAACTTGTGCCAACATGATAAAAAAGAAAAAAACAATTACAGACAGATTTGGTAAACAACACCAAATCAAAATGTATATAAGCTGCAACACTGTTGAAGTTATTTATGCTCTCCAATGCAAGTGCCCGTGTACCTATATTGGAATGACCACTAGAAAATTACACATGAGGATTATGGAACATCTCCAAAATATTCGCAATGCTCCCCAAGACATATCCAAAAATTAAAAGATTACGTCTGTAGCGTTAGACTTTTTGAAGCACCACCATTCCAAAACATCTGAACTGGAATGTTATGGTGTACAAAAAATGTCTTTAGGACTAAGAGGAGGAGACCTAGAGAAAGCCCTTTTAAAAGCCGAGACCAGATGGATTTACCTAAAGGACTGTGTACATCCTAAGGGTTTAAATGAACAGAATAATTATTCCATGTTCATATAATCAAATTCATAAATCGCATAAGCAAGTTATTTCAATAAATATAAACCTAGAGTAAATATTTTTTTAAAAATGGCCTTTTATGATCGATAACAAATATCTAAATCCATTCTGTAATCTGGGCAATGATAAATGCAACGCATAAGTGCCTACTAATGGGTTTTTAGGCTAGATAGATACAGTATACAATAATCACTCCATGAATAATATCTACCTTCTCCAAATCCTTGTAGCATTAACATCAAGGAAGATTATTTACAAATTTACATATGTTATTCACGTTATGTGAGTCAAAAAATCCCCCTTTTCCTTCACTTTCCTTTTTTTATGTTTTTAATGTTCCAAGCACAATTCATACCTTGTTTTTCCTCACTCTGGTTTTCACTGACCCCTCTACTCACACCTTCACACTTAGGTTAGCAGTGAACACTTCAGTGAAGTAATTAGAATTACTAACATTGTCTTATTTAAATTAAAAATGTCACTTATTTTTTTATCACCTTATGCAATACCCTAAATAGTTACAGGACATTTATGATAATTTCTCACTGAAATAAATGTATGCAAAAATAAATTTTACTGTTTTATAGTTCCTATGCACATAATTCACGTCACTTATAATAGAACAAATATTGTATCATCTGGTGTAAATGAGACAGTGAAGTCTCACCCTTAACACCAGAAATATTAATGCAACAAATTTTGAAGAATAATATCTTTCATAAGCACAGTCTCGTTACATGCACTCTATTTTTCACTGGTTCTATGAAATTCACCAATCACACTCTTTCACAAGGATAACTTCTACTTAGGATACTAACAGGGAACACATTTCCTCTATTATTAAACAGATGTGAAGGTAGCAATCAAACTAATGGAAGATGAGTTAAATAAAGTAAATATAGACATAATCAAAATCAAGAATAACATCCAATTAATTGGTGAAAGGCACCTATGGTTTAATCATAGGATGTAAAAATGAAATTCATAAGAATGGAATGCCCAGTAAGCAGATGAAAAGCTTCTATTATAGGGCTGTATACAATAATCCCAACGGCATGACATCATACATGAAATAAAGACCGTAGATAAAGAAACCTTTGCGGGATAGCTGTATTAACTAAGATCTAAGCGCACAATAGAAAAATACCTAAAAAATAAGGATGCAAAATCATTTAACCACAGTGCTAAACACAAAAAATCATAATAGGAGTGCTTAACATCATGTCAATTGAAATATAAATAATGACAACCAAACTATATCAACTGTTTTATTTAAAGCCCAGCAAGTAGTACTTTGTAACATTTATCATTGCAAGATCATTATAAATTACTCTGTGTCAATAAATAACTGTTTCTGATGGGTCTCCGATTCATAACTAAGTCCTTAATTGTACTCAAAGGCCAATCAAACCAAGGTTGGTTTGGCGTGGATGTAGATTGAAGTATGGGTGGAGCTAAGGAGATATACACCCGCAGACGCAGGTGCGCGTCACCTTTTGAAAAAGCCGGAATGTAAAACAGCGAAACATGTTAAGGGAGGGTTGTTGATTCTTTTTCAACTCCTGACTTTTGTTAAATTTTAGCAAACATATGGGACACAATAATTATTTAATAACTTTATATTATATAGTGCGCACTGGGTAGGAATTAGTTATCTAAACTTTAATATCCAAATAATATTCTTAAGTTAGAAGTAACAACATTGTCTGCAGACACGCCAAGTGAATATAGCCAAAGAGATCATTTACTTAGTGGCTAGATTCAAATTTTCAAAACCGCCAGTAACTGGGTTTAGAAACAAGCTGCAATAGACATACAGACCTCTGTTAACCAACTCGTCGATTAGCCGTTAAAAACCTTACCTACTTTAGGACTATATTGAAATCTAGTAATATACTTTGTTGACGTATACAAGAATATATACCTCAGACCAAAGCCCGCTCGGACTCTGTAGCATTTCAATGTAAGCGTTTTTAGTACTGACGATTATAAAGTGGTACCTAATTTGTAGCCCTCTAAATAGATTATATATGCTAACTTTAAATCACATTACTATTTAACTTTAAAGCTGCATAAAAACAGTCTACGGATAATATTAGTCACAACTTGAAGCCCTCCACAATTCTGGGGTATTTTAGATATTAGTGCTAATACACTAACAATCATAAAGGGTTGCTTAATGTATTAGAAAAAAGAAAATTTATGCTTACTTGATAAATGTATTTCTTTTTTGACATGATGAGTCCACGGATCATCTTAATTACTAATGGGATATTCACCTCCTGGTCAGCAGGAGGAGGCAAAAAGCACCACAGCAGAGCTGTTAAATAGCTCCTCCCTTCCCTCCCACTCCAGTCATTCGACCAAAGTTAGGAAGAGAAAGGAAAAGTCAAGGTGCAGAGGTGTCTGAAGTTTACAATAACCCAAAACCTGTCTATAAGAACAGGGTGGGCTGTGGACTCATCGTGTCAAAAAAGAAATACATTTATCAGGTAAGCATAAATTTTCTTTTCTTTTTTAAGACACGATGAGTCCATGGATCATCTTAATTACTAATACCCAAGCTAGAGTACAGAGATGATACGGGAGGGTCAAGACAGGGAACCTAAACGGAAGGCACCACTGCTTGAAGAACCTTTCTCCCGAAAACAGCCTCAGCAGAGGCAAAAGTGTCAAATTTGTAAAACTTTGAAAGTGTGAAGAGAGTGAAGTTGCAGCCTTGCAAATCTGTTCCATTGAAGCTTCATTTTTGAAAGCCCATGAGGAAGCAACAGCTCTCGTGGAATGAGCTGTAACCCTCTCAGGAGGCTGCTGTCCAGCAGTCTCATATGCAAAACGTATGATGCTCTTCAGCCAAAAAGAAAGAGAAGTAGCCGTAGCTTTCTGTCCTTTACGTTTCCCTGAGAAAACCACAAACAAAGAAGAAGACCATATTCCCTGAGCCTTTAGAGAGCCCCAGACTGCTCCCCACCCTAGAATTCTGGCATCTGTTGTCACAATCACCCAAGAAGGTCTGCGAAAGCATGTTCCCTTGGAGAGATGATCCAGAGAAAACCACCATTGTAGAGAGTCCCTTGTCTCCTGCTCCAGGAGAAGACGAGGGGACAAGTCCGAATAATCTCTGTTCCACTGTCTCAGCATGTTCAACTGCAGAGCTCTGAGATGGAAGCGAGCAAACGGGATGATGTCCATTGCCGCCACCATCAACCCGATTAACTCCAATATCTTCATAGACAGAGAGTCTATTATGGTTCCTAGGAAAGTTACCCTTGTGTTTGTAACTAAGGAACTCTTTTCTAAATTTACCTTCCAGCCATGGGATCTTAGGAAGGACAACACCAAGTTTGTGTGTGATCTTGCTAGCTGAAAGGATGGCGTCTGAACTAGAATGTCGTCCAGATAAGGCGCCACTGCAATGCCTTTTGATCAAAATTCCGCCAACAGAGATCCCAGAACCTTTGTCAAGATTCTGGGGGCTGTGGCAAGACCGGAAGGAAGAGCCACAAACTGGTAGTGTTTGTCCAGAGAGGCAAACCTTAAGAACTTGTGATGATCCTTGTGAATGGGAACATGTAGATACGCGTCCTTTAAATCCACTGTTGTCATAAATTGACCCTCTTGGATCAATGGAACGAATAGTTTCCATCTTGAAGGACGGTACCCTGAGAAACTTGTTTAGACTCTTGAGGTCTAGAATTGGTCTGAAGGTTCCCTCTTTTTTTGGAACAACAAACAGATTGGAATAAAACCCCAGTCCTTGTTCCTGAATTGGAACGGGAACAATCACTCCCAGAGCGGAGAGGTCTCCTACACAGTGTAAGAACGCCTCTCTCTTTGTCTGGTCTGCAGATAATCTTGAAATTAAAAATCTGCCTCTGGGAGGAAAAACCTTGAACTCCAGTTTCTATCCCTGAGACACTATTTCTATTGCCCAGGGATCCTGGACATCCCAAACCCAGGCTTGAACAAAGAAGGATAGTCTGCCCCCTACCTGATCCGGTCCTGGATCGGGGGCATGCCCTTCATGCTGTCTTGGAATCACCAACCAGCTTCTTGGACTGCTTTCCCTTGTTCCAAGACTGGCTGGGTCTCCATGTTGGTTTGGCCTGTTCCTGCTTAGAGGAGGAAGAGGAAGAGTTTCCCTTGAAGTTGTGAATGGAATGAAAATTACTCTGTCGTCCTTTTTGCTTATTTCTCTTGTCTTGCGGGAGAAGATGACCCTTACCTCCTGTGACGTCTGAAATAATCTCCTTCAGATCGGGTCCGAACAAAGTCTTCCCCTTGTATGGAATGGCTAGAAGTTTATACTTAGAAGACACATCCGCAGACCAGGGCTTTAACCATAAGGCTCTGCAGGCCAAGATAGAAAAACTCGATATCTTCGCTCCCAATTTGATAACTTGAAGGGAAGCGTCCGAACTAAAGGCATTTGCAAGTTTAAGAGCCTTTATCCTATCCTGGATCTCATCCAGAGAAGTCTCAGTCCTGAGGGCCTCAGATAATGCATCAAACCAATATGCCGCCGCACTAGTAACGGTGGCAATGCACACAGCCGGCTACCACTGCAGACCCTGGTGTACATAAATCTTCTTCAGTAACCCCTCTAACTTTTTATCCATAGGGTCTTTGAAAGCACAACTATCCTTTATGGGAATAGTAGTTCTTTTAGCAAGGGTAGAAACTGCTCCTTTTACCTTAGGGACCGTTTGCCAAGCCTCCTTAACAGTATCGGCTTTTGGAAACATTTTCTTAAAAATGGGAGAGGGAGAAAAAGGGATACCCGGTCTCTCCCACTCCTTAGTAATGATTTCAGTAGCTCTTTTAGGGACTGGAAATACATCTGTAAAGGACGGAACCTCAAAATATCTGTCCAGTTTACTAGACTGCTGAGGGACAACCACTATTGTGGAGTCACTATCGTCCAAGGTAATCAAAACCTCCCTAAGAAGTAGACAAAGGTGTTCCAGTTTGAATCTGAAAGATACCACCTCCGAGTCAGTCAGGGGTAATAAACCCTCTGAATCTGAAATTTCTCCCTCAGAAGCTATTGCCGCACCCTCCTCTTCAGGCTGTTGGGAGGATACGTCTGAAATTGCGACAATGGCGTCCGATACCTCGTTTACTGACTGTCTGGCCTTTCTCTTAAGCTTACTCTGTAACATTGGAAAGGCAGACAAGGCACCAGAAACAGTTGAAGACATAAGAGAAGCTATGTCTTGTAACGAAATCCCCGCAGGGACTATAGCGGAAGTGCAGGGCACTGCTTGTGAGGGCGGTAAAATTTAGGACGTTTGGGGAGAAAGCTGCGGCATAAATTGACCTTCAACATTAGACTCTTGGACAACATCTGCCTTAGAGGAGATTGGCTCTGAAAATTTTTTATTTCTATAACTTAAAGTCCTTTGAATACATGAAGGACAGAAAGGGATTGGTGGTTCCACATTAGCATCAAAACATAAAGCACAGGTGACATCTTGTAAGTCCCCTTGGTCCATGCTTGCACACAATTTTTCAATATCCAATAAAAAATTGACAAACTAGATTGAAAAATGTAATTGTAAAAAAAATGTTACTGTCTCTTTAAATTTAAATTGGTTTCTTTTCTTTTTTGCTGCAAAAATGACAGATTAACGGACAGATAGCTCAGCATGCACTGTTGCTGAGCTCTGTAGCAACCCAAGGGTTGCAGGTTCGATCCCCGGCGAGGTCCACTCAGCCTTTCATCCTTCCGAGGTAGATAAAATGAGCAGCGCCTTGAGACCCTTACGGGTGATTAGCCACACTTTACAAGTACCCAATACATACATACATGTACATAACAAGCGTTTTCTTTGTCCCAAAAAACAAAATAATAACCTCAGCACTCTGCTGAAGTGCTCCTACCTGACCGGAAACATAAGAATATAAGGTAGCCCTTACCTTGTCTTCTACTGGCAGTAAAGGCAGTTCTCAGGCTTGAGAGGTCCTGTCCCTCACATCGACCTGAGGAAAACAAAATGCTGAGTGAGCAACTACCTCAGACTGAAGGATTAGGGCAGCAAGTAAGTTCTGGGAGGCGCAGTGAGAATTATGTCCCACAAGTTCCCATTGCTCTAAGGCCACCAAAGCTCTACTGTAGAGACTGATATGGACCACAGCTACACCCTAGGACAAAGCAGCACTCTCTGGCACTACTTTAAAAATAATAAACTCTTGATTGAAGAATCTATACTAACACCTCACTTTACCTCTTCCTATCACTAACGTAGGCAAAGAGAATGACTGGGGTGGAAGGGAAGGGAGGAGCTATTTAACAGCTCTGCTGTGGTGCTCTTTGCCTCCTCCTGCTGACCAGGGAGTCAATATCCCATTAGTAATTAAGATGATCCGTAGACTCATCGTGTCTTAAAAAAGAAATAAGACTTTACACGCTGATCTAAAGTTTCATGTTTTATAATAGAACTCTTAATCCTGAAACATTGTGATAAATTTCTATAACAAAGTATACAATCCAATTCATATTATATTCATCTGAAACCTCAGTAAATACATCAAAGGTGCATCTTAGCCTCAGAGAATTCCTAGTATCCTGAACATATTAATACAAGTATTGACATTAATAAGTGACATAAGAGCTGTAATACTTACTCAATAACAGCAAGCCAGAGGTGCGAAGATACTAGGAAACAAATTACACTGAGACTGAGGAAACATTATATAATACCCCCAGTGTTATCTGCGCAATTCAATAATCCTTTATTAAAAATATTTCAATAAATATTCAGTTGTTAGCTATATAGCAAAAATATTGTAATAAATCTGGAATATTAATTCAGCAATACATGTATTCACAATATTTGCAACTATAATAATTTTATCCAACTAAGGAGATAGTAAGTTTCAACTAAAGCTTGACTCCACTAACGCATATGTGTTGAATAATAAACTCTTGTAACATTCACCCTATTAAAGGGACAGTACGAGAGACAAAAGATCCACCACTATAATAGTGTAAAATATTCTATTCTACAGCACATTGCTACTCTGGAATATATAAATATTAACTACTTCTTACCAGTAAATCAACTAAGGGTATCTATATTTTGTTATCCAACTATAACCTAGTGAATCACATATCAGTTGTTCAACAATCTAGGACAGATCATATAAAGATACATAAGGTGAATCCAGACAATCTATTTTGTATATCTTAGTGAATTTACCTAACTGTAAACCCTTAGTTTAGCATTATTTTGAAGCAAGAGAATTTTTGATTCCCTGAAAACCCAAGTGCTTCATTCATGTATGCCCACGTGCTGTTTGTGTTTTTAATTTATATCTGTCCTATATGTTAAAGTGTTGTAATAAAGTTAAATTTTAACTTTATCTCCTAACTTCCATTCCATATCCATATGATGCTTCAATAATAAAACCTGGGGAGAGGGAAGTGCAAGGTAAATGCATCTTGTCTATGGTCAAAAAATTTTTTGACTTAAGTGCTCCAGTCTACGTATGCATAAGCACTCCAGCCGACAAATAAGTTTATGAATAGTAGCAACCAAATAGGCTTCCCCTTATTATTCGTGTAGTGCTGTTGCACCCCCCTGTTTGGGATGTGCTACAAAAAACTATTCATCTATATATATATATATATATATATATATATATATATATATATATATATATATATATATATATATCGTATGATTATTTTCTGTAAAATATGTATCTAATATATACCTAAATATCTATATAAATATATACAGATATAATATATATAGTAAATATATATATATAGTATGTATAGATAGATTTATTTTAAAAAAGATAAAAAAAAAAATCTTCTAAGTGAAAAACATAGGAATCTCAAGTATTTCTATTCAAAATACATTAAAACTGATTACAAATGATATAGCAGCATGTTTGAAGGTATGTGCATGGGAAGTGTGTATATATGTCTATATACTGTATGCGTTTTATATGCACATACATATTTACCCATAAACATTAATACACATGTATATACATATATACACATATAAAGACATGCATGCACACATACACATATTTAGACATATATATACACACACACATACATTAGACCCCTTCCCAGTCAAACACCTTTCCATATACCTCATCTCTTTTAAGCTTTTAAAAACATTTTTATTAATGTTTAAATTATATTTTTTATTAAAAAGTGTGTATGTGTAATACGTTATTTTAATGTTTTTTGGATGTGTATTGTGTAATATTTTTTTAACCATTACACTTTACTTCAGGTCTCAAGTCATGCTAAATTTTAGGAAGGAACATCATAGAGATGATCAAGTTGCAAAACTTCCAAGGGTTGACAATGATAGGATATCGATGTCGTCCAAGTAGCCAAAACCTCCTTAAACAATACATGAGGTGATCAGGCATACATCTGAAGATTACCACTTAAGGATCAAGTGAAGGAATTACTGTCCTAATCTGAGATTTTCCCTCAGAGGCTACCCAGGTATCCTCCACCCTCAGCCTTATGAGGAAGGTCAAACTGAGTAGCAGCAGGAGCAGAAACATTACTATCTGAATCTCTAACCTTCCCTTGCGATTTCCCATTAGTATAGGAAAGCAGACAATGCCGCAGATATCGCAGAAGATACCTGAGCAAAGAAAAAACAAAATTTATGCTTACCTGATAAATTTATTTCTCTTGTGGTGTATCCAGTCCACGGATTCATCCATTACTTGTGGGATATTCTCCTTCTCAACAGGAAGCTGCAAGAGGATCACCCACAGCAGAGCTGTCTATATAGCTCCTCCCCTAACTGCCACCTCCAGTCATTCGACCGAAGACAAGCAAGAGAAAGGAGAAACTATAGGGTGCAGTGGTGACTGTAGTTTAAAAATAAAAAACACCTGCCTTAAAATGACAGGGCGGGCCGTGGACTGGATACACCACAAGAGAAATAAATTTATCAGGTAAGCATAAATTTTGTTTTCTCTTGTAAGGTGTATCCAGTCCACGGATTCATCCATTACTTGTGGGATACCAATACCAAAGCTATAGGACACGGATGAAGGGAGGGACAAGGCAGGCGCTTAAACGGAAGGCACCACTGCCTGTAAGACCTTTCTCCCAAAAACAGCCTCCGAAGAAGCAAAAGTATCAAATTTGTAGAATTTAAAAAAAGTATGAATCGAAGACCAAGTTGCCGCCTTACAAATCTGTTCAACAGAAGCCTCATTTTTAAAAGCCCATGTGGAAGCCACCGCTCTAGTGGAATGAGCTGTAATTCTTTCAGGAGGCTGCTGGCCAGCAGTCTCATAAGCTAAGCGGATTATGCTTCTTAACCAAAAAGAAAGAGAAGTTGCCGAAGCCCTTTGGCCTCTTCTCTGTCCAGAGTAAACAACAAACAATGCCGATGTTTGACAAAAATCCTTAGTAGCTTGTAAATAAAATTTTAAAGCACGAACCACGTCAAGATTATGTAATAGACGTTCCTTCTTTGAAGAAGGATTAGGACACAGTGACGGAACAACAATCTCCTGATTGATATTCTTATTAGATACCACCTTAGGAAGCAACCCAGGTTTGGTACGCGAAACTACCTTATCTGCATGGAAGATCAGATAAGGGGAATCACACTGTAAGGCAGATAACTCTGAAACTCTTCGAGCCGAAGAAATAGCTACCAAAAACAGAACTTTCCAAGATAAAAGCTTGATATCTATGGAATGCAGAGGTTCAAACGGAACCCCTTGAAGAACCTTAAGAACTAAATTTAAACTCCATGGCGGAGCAACAGGTTTAAACACAGGCTTGATTCTAACTAAAGCCTGACAAAACGTCTGGAACATCCGCCAAACGCTTGTGCAAAAGAATAGACAGAGCAGAAATCTGTCCCTTTAAGGAACTAGCTGACAATCCCTTTTCCAATCCCTCTTGGAGAAAAGATAATATCCTGGGAATCCTGACTTTACTCCATGAGTAACCCTTGGATTCACACCAATGAAGATATTTACACCATATCTTATGATAGATTTTCCTGGTGACAGACTTTCGAGCCTGAATTAAGGTATCAATGACTGACTCAGAGAAACCACGTTTTGATAAAATCAAGCGTTCAATCTCCAAGCAGTCAGACGCAGAGAAATTAGATTTGGATGGTTGAAAGGACCCTGAAGTAGAAGGTCCTGTCTCAGCGGCAGAGTCCAGGGTGGAAGTGATGACATGTCCACCAGATCTGCATACCAAGTCCTGCGTGGCCACGCAGGTGCTATCAAAATCACCGAAGCTCTCTCCTGCTTGATCTTGGCAATCAGACGAGGGAGCAGAGGAAACGGTGGAAACACATAAGCCAGGTTGAAGGACCAAGGCTCTGCTAGAGCATCTATCAGCACTGCCTTGGGATCCCTGGACCTGGACCCGTAACAAGGAAGCTTGGCGTTCTGACGAGACGCCATGAGATCCAATTCTGGTTTGCCCCAACGTTGAATCAACTGTGCAAACACTTCCGGATGGAGTTCCCACTCCCCCGGATGAAAAGTCTGCCGACTTAGAAAATCCGCCTCCCACTTCTCTACTCCTGGGATATGGATAGCTGATAGATGGCAAGAGTGAACCTCTGCCCATAGAATTATTTTTGAAACCTCCAACATTGCAAGGGAACTCCTTGTTCCCCCTTGATGGTTGATGTAGGCTACAGTCGTGATATTGTCCGACTGAAATCTGATGAACCTGACCGCAACAAGCTGAGGCCAAGCCTGAAGAGCATTGAATATCGCTCTTAGTTCCAGAATGTTTATCGGAAGGAGTGTCTCCTCCTGAGTCCACGAGCCCTGAGCCTTCAGGGAGTTCCAGACTGCAACCCAGCCCAGAAGGCTGGCATCTGTCGTTACTATTGTCCAATCTGGCCTGCGAAAGGTCATACCCTTGGACAGATGGACCCGAGATAGCCACCAGAGAAGAGAATCTCTGGTCTCTTGATCCAGATTTAGTAGAGGGGACAAATCTGTGTAATCCCCATTCCACTGACTGAGCATGCAGAGTTGCAGTGGTCTGAGATGTAGGCGAGCAAACGGCACTATGTCCATTGCCGCTACCATTAAGCCGATCACTTCCATACACTGAGCCACTGAAGGGCGAGAAGTAGAATAAAGAACACGGCAGGAATTTAGACATTTTGACAACCTGGCCTCTGTCAGGTAAATCTTCATTTCTACAGAATCTATCAGAGTTCCTAGAAAGGAAACTCTTGTGAGAGGGGATAGAGAACTCTTTTCTTCGTTCACTTTCCACCCATGAGACTTCAGGAATGCCAGCACAATGTCCGTATGGGCCCTGGCGATTTGAAAATTTGACGCCTGTATCAGAATGTCGTCTAGGTAAGAGGCTACCGCTATACCCCGCGGTCTCAGGACCGCTAAGAGTGACCCTAGAACCTTTGTAAAGATTCTTGGTGCCGTAGCTAACCCAAAGGGAAGAGCCACAAACTGATAATGCCTGTCTAGGAAGGCGAACCTGAGAAACCGATGATGATCTCTGTGAATCGGAATGTGAAGATAAGCATCCTTTAAGTCCACGGTAGTCATATATTGACCCTCCTGGATCATAGGTAGGATGGTTTGAATAGTCTCCATCTTGAAGGATGGGACCCTGAGAAATTTGTTTAGGACCTTGAGATCTAAGATTGGTCTGAAAGTTCCCTCTTTCTTGGGAACTACAAACAGATTTGAATAGAAGCCTTGCCCCTGTTCCTCCTTTGGAACTAGGTGGATCACTCCCATAACTAGGAGGTCTTGAACACAATGTAAGAATGCCTCTCTCTTTATCTGGTTTGCAGATAATTGTGAGAGATGAAATCTCCCTTTGGGGGAAGAAGCTTTGAAGTCCAGAAGATATCCCTGGGACACAATTTCCAATGCCCAGGGATCCTGGACATCTCTTGCCCAAGCCTGGGCGAAAAGAGAAAGTCTGCCCCCTACTAGATCCGTTTCCGGATCGGGGGCTGATCTTTCATGCTGTCTTAGAGGCAGCAGCAGGTTTTTTGGCCTGCTTTCCTTTGTTCCAAGCCTGGTTAGGTCTCCAGACCGGCTTGGACTGGGCAAAATGTCCCTCTTGTTTTGTATTAGAGGAAGTTGAAGCTGCGCCACTCTTGAAGTTTTGAAAGGAACAAAAATTAGTCTGTTTGGTCCTTAATTTATTGGACCTATCCTGAGGAAGGGCGCGACCTTTTCCTCCAGTAATATCGGAAATAATCTCCTTCAGTCCAGGCCCGAATAGGGTCTGCCCCTTGAAGGGAATGTTGAGAAGCTTAGACTTTGAAGTAACGTCAGCTGACCAGGATTTAAGCCATAGCGCCCTACGCGGCTGAATAGCAAAACCTGAATTTTTAGCCGTTAGCTTGGTTAAATGAACAACGGCGTCAGAAACAAATGAATTGGCTAGCTTAAGAGCTTTAAGCTTGTCAAGGATATCATCCAATGGGGCAATGCAGTGACAAGGGGCAATGCATGCAAGGGGCTGTAGAATAAAACCTTGTTGAGTAAAAAATTTCTTAAGGTAACCCTCTAATTTTTTGTCCATTGGATTTAGAAAAGCACAACTGTCCTCGACAGGGATAGTTGTACGCTTCGCTAGGGTAGAGACTGCTCCCTCCACCTTAGGGACCGTTTGCCACAAGTCCCATGTAGCGGCATCTATAGGAAACATCTTTTTAAAAACATGAGGGGGAGAGAACGGTACACCTGGTCTATCCCATTCCTTAGAAATTATTTCTGAAAATCTCTTAGGTATTGGAAAAACATCAGTGTAAACAGGCACTGCATAGTATTTATCCAATTTACACAATTTCTCTGGGACTACAATGGCGTCACAGTCATCCAGAGTTGCTAAAACCTCCCTGAGCAACACGCGGAGGTGTTCAAGCTTAAATTTAAATGTAGACATATCAGAATCAGGTTGAAGTGTCTTCCCTGAATCAGAAAAATCACCCACAGATAGAAGCTCTCCTGCTTCGGCTTCTGCACATTGTGAGGGTATATCAGACATAGCTACTAAAGCATCAGAGAGCTCTGTATTTGTTCTAGCCCCAGAGCTGTCTCGCTTTCCTTGTAACCCTGGCAGTTTGGACAATACTTCTGTAAGGGTATGATTCATAACTGCCGCCATGTCTTGTAAAGTATACGCAATGAGCGCGCTAGATGTACTTGGTGTCCCTTGAGCGGGAGTTATAGGCTCTGACACGTGGGGAGAGTTAGTCGGCATAACTTCCCCCTTGTCAATTTCCTCTGGTGATAAATCTTTTAAAGCCAGAATATGGTCTTTATAACTTATAGTAAGATCAGTACATTTGGTACACATTCTAAGAGGGGGTTCCACAATGGCTTCTAAACATAATGAACAAGTACTTTCCTCTATGTCAGACATGTTTAACAGACTAATAATGAGACCAGCAAGCTTGGAAAACACTTTAATTAATGTGAAAAAGCAGAATATAAAAAACGGTACTGTGCCTTTAAGGGAAAAAAACAAACACAAAAACTGCAAAACAGTGAAAAAAAGCAGTTAACTTTATGAAATTTTTACAGTGTGTATAACAGACTAAAATAGCATTGCACCCATTTGCAAATGGATGATTAACCCCTCAGACTCAAAAACGAAGCCAAAAAACGGTAAAACCGTTATAACAGTCACAAGCAAACTGCCACAGCTCTACTGTGGCTCCTACCTTCCCATAAAATGACTTTTGTAGGCACAAAAACCCCTTACAGAGGTCCAATATGTCAGGGGACTCCTTCAGGGAAGCTGGATGTCTCAGAATGTAAAAACAACTGCGCAATTAGAGAGCGAAAATAGGCCCCTCCCACCGTGCACTCAAAGTGAAAGGGCCATAAATAACTACTCCTAGGAGAAATCTAGTCAGCCATGTGGAAAACTAGGTCCCAAATAAAGATTTATCACCCTCAGTAAAAAAACGTTCTTTATATATTATGCAAACGTTTTACATACTAGCCATAATAGCAAGTAATATGAATATTACCCTTTACTGCAAGCATGATGCCAGTCGTTTGTTAAATCACTGCAATCAGGCTTACCTTAAATATATCAGGCACTGTCAGCATTTTCTAGGTCTTATCATCTCTCTAGAAAAAAATATACTGAACATACCTCAGGGCAGTTAATTCTGCAGGCCGTTCCCCCAGCTGAAGTTTCCCCATACTCTTCAGTTATGTGTGAGAACAGCAGTGGACCTTAGTTACAACCTGCTAAGATCATCAAAAACCTCAGGCAAAACTCTTCTTCTAATTTCTGCCTGAGGTAAAAAACAGTACAACGCCGGTACCGTTTAAAAATAACAAACTTTTGATTGAAGATAAACTACACTAATTCACCACATCTCTCTTGATACTTCCCTTGTCGAGAGCTGCAAGAGAATGACTGGAGGTGGCAGTTAGGGGAGGAGCTATATAGACAGCTCTGCTGTGGGTGATCCTCTTGCAGCTTCCTGTTGGGAAGGAGAATATCCCACAAGTAATGGATGAATCCGTGGACTGGATACACCTTACAAGAGAAATTCTGCAAGCAATTTAGCTCCTCCAGGAGACTAAGAGGAAAATGCAGGGCACAGTATGTGATGCCATAAGGCTTGGGACATTAGGCAATACCACAGTTTTCTCCTTTAAACAGTATCATCCCGAGAGACAATTTATGAGTTAATAGTGACATAACATGGGAACAGAGCTTTTTAACTCTGTGAGGACAGACTGACAAGCACCAATGAAAAACACTTAGAAATTGTGCTGTCACTTTAAATGTTCCTAGATAACAGCATGTCTAGGCATGAAATCCCAATTTAAAAAAAAAAAAAAATTAGGTGAAACAATGGGGCCTATTTATCAAAGGTCTTGCGGACCTGATCCGACAGTGTGGCTCAGGTCCGCAAGACCTCGCTGAATGCGGAGAGCAATGCCGCCAGCAGGGGGGTGTCAATCAACCCGATCGTACTCGATCAGGTTAAATTCCGGCGATTCCTGTCCTCTGCCTCAGAGCAGGGGGACAGGGTTATGGAGCAGCGGTCTTTAGAAACTGCTGTTTCTGGCGAGTCTGAAGATTCGCCAGAAACACGGGCCCACAAGCTCCGTTCGGAGCTTGATAAATGGGCCCCATAGACTTAACTATTAAAAGGACTGTTTCTCTCTAAGCCGTATTCAGAAATTGTGCTGACACTCTAAATGCACTTAAATTGCAGTGGTATCATGAGATAAACATTTTTCTTATGGGTATAGAACCCAGGACTGCTGGCTTCTATTACTGTGTATTACTGCTGAGCCACAGGTTAGCCTTTGTGAAACATGAACTTAAACACTAAAGTACTGTTTCTTAATCTATACTTCAGAGACAAAATGTACAATATTATTAGAACAACTTCCCAGGGAAAAGGTGACTTCTCACTATCAGGGTAGCTAAGATATAAGCTACTAATTTCTGGGAAAAGGAAACAACTAGACTAAGTTCTTGCCTAGCCTAGGATTAAAATTCAAATCACAAAAACATCTGTCTCCAGATAACAGCCCACATGGCCGTTCCGTTCTGAAACGGACAGAGCAATAAATATGGCGCCGTTCCGATCCTTATTAGAGGGAGGCGGAGTCCCACTGATGAGAAGAAGCACGCAATTTCACAAAAATGATGCGCTGCTAGGTCGTAACTAACAGGCAGCGCTGGAGTACTTTCATATAGATCTCTGCACCAAATATATAGTAAAACCATTGCATAACACCAAATCTTGTCGGGGCAAGAGAAGTCCGCTCCTAGCAAGGGAGCTGCGGCTGCTCCGACCTGTACACATTGTTATCGCTCCCTGAATGTTTCTCCTCTCTGCAGTAGCAGAATAGCAAGGGAGAGCAGACCTGCTTGAACAAAAGTGTTCCGTTTTCGCAGTACAAAATGTAACACAGTCTCCATGAGTGTAGTAACAGCATATAAGGCAGGTAAAACCCTTTCAATATGTCACAAAACCAAATTAGGGGTTAAAGAAACGTCTCTATCACATACTGAAACGTGCCTGCACCCTGCCCTTAACGATATCCTTACTAAGGATATTTGTGTCCCATGAAAATGCAGATATTGAAGAAAAGTGCCAGATCTCCCTAGAAGACCCAAAGTCACTTACCTGCATTTAGCAGTCCGGCAGGAGGACCGCTTACATGGCGTGAGAGGATGCCGCTCCTCACATAGGCCTGTAGAAAAAAAGAAAGATCAGAATAAACCTATTCTGGCTTTCTGTACTAGGACAGCAGAGTGTTAGGAAAACGCAGCAAGGCCCACCTTACAAGTTCCTAACTGCTTTAAAGCCACCACTGCCCTACTGAAGAGACTAACATGGAGCACAGCTAGACCCCATCTTGAGAGGAAAGAACAGAGCAAGCTTGCTCTGCTTTCAAAATAATAAAATCTTGATTGAAGTCAGACACCAAACACTTCATCTCCTCCTTGCACGAGAGGCAAAGAGAATGACTGGGGGATTGTCTTGCCAAGTATTTTTTTTTGCCATGTACATATATACATGGCAAAAAATAATATTCAAGATAACTATATAAACAAAAATGAGCCAAAAAGATTATTAATTTAACATGGTTGTTCGAATAAAAATAATATCCAAACATGTGAATCTTTGTACATCAAACACAGATAATCAGAACAAACATAGCACAAATGGAAATTATATATATTTGCAATTTAATTTCATGGTGTGGAAAGTAGGCATAGAAAAGGTCACATGGGTTAAAAATATAAAGTGCAATATCTCAGAAACTAAACTGGTCCAATTGTTAATTTTTGCAGCACAAACGTAGCAAAAACGAATGGCATATTTTTTCATGATTTAATTACATGCGGAACAATCGGCACAAACAGCATAAATGAATGTTGTACTTTTTTTTTTAATGATAGCGCAAATGAATTACATTTTTTTTCATGATTTAATTACACGTGGTGGAAAGTAAGCAGAGATATAAAGTGCAATATCTCATGAACGAAACCAGCACAAATGTAAATTTTTGCGGCACAAATCAACTATTATTTAAATGACATGGGGTGGAAAGTGGTATTAGATGAGGCCAAATGTGCTAAAATATAAAGTGCAATAGCTCTGAAACGAAACCAGCACAAAAGAATGGTGTATTTTTTCACAATTTAATTACATAGGGTGGAAAGTGGGCAGAGATTGAGGTCACCGGCTAAAATTTAAAGTGCATATCTCAGAAATTAAACTGGCACAAATATTATTTTTTGCAGAACTAACGACCCAGCCCGGTTTCATGTCTTTTGGATGTTGGATTGTATGTAATTTACCCAGGAATAAATCAAATTAAATATGCATAGCGTAAATCGTAATTGCGTAAATCGTAATTGTAGTACACTGGATGTAGTACACTGGAAAATCATACAGAAAATTTGAACTTATAAATACAAAGCGTAATTGTTTTTTCGTAAAATGGGCTGAACATGGGCGTAACATTGGCGTTCCATGGGTGTATATGAAAATGTCTCTCTAATCCCAGTGTAATTCTATAAAGATTTTCGCACTGCAGATATCATTTTTTCTCGCTAACTAAAAGGTGGCAAGATTTTCTCAAAACACACAAAATAATTATAACCCTAACAGATAAATACATATTTACGTAAATATAGGTGAATATAAGATGCTCAATCCAGAAAGCAGCATAATGTGAGTTCTATTGGCTGCAGGATTTTAATTTTAATGTGCTCTCCCTGCTAACTTCGCTCTAAGGAATACTCCAATACTTTTAATAGAAGCAATCTCACCACTCGCAGGGACTGCCCCTTTTTTACTATCATCCCACTGGGGCAGCCTTGCGAGAGTCGGCTAGAAAAAGTGGCTTTGAGCAGGCGAAGTTTATATCATTGAGCCCATAGTGTAGTGTTTGTGCTGTTTAAATCTCCGTTCTAAGGCTTTTCATTTTAGAGTTATTAACAATTTAATTAAATTGTTACTAAAAACAAAAAGACATAGGGCTAGATGATTGAAAGTTCTCTGGGCTGGCGAGATTACTAACAGCCAAAAGACATGAAACCGTGCTGGTTTGTTAGTACAGTGTTAGTGCCGTTTAAATCTCTGTTCTAATAAACCAGCCTGGTATCAATTCCATTGTTGTAGGGGGCTGGGTGAGATCACAGTCTGGGAAAAACAATCACATTTTTTTTTTACAAATAAAAGCAGCATAAATTGTAATGTTTAAGGCACAAACAAAACACAATTATTTTTTTATTTGTGCTGATTGTAAGGGGGGGGGGGGGGCAGCTTCACAGAGCCATTTCCTGTCCATAGGGTCTTTAAAAGAGATACCTTTGAAATTGTTTCCCAAAAGTTCCACTCTAGACGTACATAAAGGAAACATCTTCTTGCATTCAGGAGCTGGATTGAAAGGAAGACCAGGTCTGGACCATTCCTTGGTAATGATTTAAGTTATAGCCTCAGGAACCGGAAAAACCTCTGGAATCTTAACAGACAGTTTAAAAATCAAATTGCTTAGTGGATTTTGCTTCCATAGGCTTAGGATCTTGTACCCCTAAGGTACTTGACACCTTTTTTAAGAGAGTTCTAAGATGTTCAACTTTAAACATTCAGAATCTTGATCTGAATCTGCCTCTTGATAGTCAGAAAGTACTTCTCCCTCAGAAGACGGATCTGAGGAGAAAGAATCTGAGTCTGTAAGTAATTTTTAAAAGTTCTGATCTTGAGCGAATCAGAAGTACATGGCAAACCAGAAGAAAGTTGTTTGTCAGAGACTTTTTTGCGCTTACTTGGAGGAGGCATGGCTGCCAACATCTCAGACACAGTAGAGGAAAATGAAGAACTCCTTTGAACTGTACAGAGGTACGACTTAGAATTAGATTAATTAGAACTGTACAGAGGTACGACTTAGAATTAGATTAATTAGAATGCATCATGTGATCCATACATGGAGTAATAGGATATTGTTTAAAAACTATACATTTAAATAATTGCTCAGGGGATCTAACCTGTAAAGGATCCACATTACTGGGGACAGTACCAGAACGCACCTTAACAATAAAGCACTAATAGCAGACAGAGGAATTGCTTATAATATATAAGTATAATATAAAAGGAGACCAAACATGAGCAAATAAACAAGGACCTAAAGGGTTAAGTCTGATTGCAATAAAGGAGAGAAATGTAGTAACATGCACCAAACAAACCCCAGGCACTTGAAAATCAAGAGATTTTTACCCTCTTCCTGAGCCACTGTGAGACAGCTAGAGCGATTACTTCCAAAGTGCGCTGAGGAAAAAGGAGGAAGGCGGGCTCTTGAGCGGCAGGAAAAAAACTTTATCCGCTTCCCCGCTGAACAAAACAGCAGTGCTGAGGGGCAAAGAAGGGTAAGGAGTACTCTACCCAATCAACTTGAGCACTGCAAAAGTAATGTGGACCGGCTTCCCATCTGTTAAGTAACAAGTCAGTGCCCACAAAAAATGACAGGCAAACTTGAGACTTTAAAGGGACAGTCAACACCAGAATTGTTATTGTTTAAGAATATAGATAATCCCTTTATTACCTATACCTCAAGTTTGCATAACCATCACGGTTATATTAATATACTTTTGACCTCTATGATTACCTTGTATCTAAACCTCTGCAGACTGCACTGCTTATTTCAGTTCTTTTGAGAAACTTGCATTTTAGCCAATCCGTGCCCTCTCATAAATAACTCAAACAGGCATGAACATAATGTTATCTATATGGCATACATGAACTAAAGTGCTCTAGCTGTGAAAAACTGTCAAATGCGTTCAGATAAAAGGCGGCCTTCAAGGCCTTAGAAATTAGCATTTGAGCCTACCTATATTTAGCTTTTAACTAAGAATAACAAAAGAACAAAGCAAATTTGATGATAAAATTAAAAGTAAATTGGAAAGTTGTTTAAAATTGCATGTCCTATTTGAATCATGAAAGTTTAATTTTGACTAGACTGTCCCTTTAACCGCTGCCTGCATAAAAAAACAAAATTCAGAAGCACCTCAATTCTTCACCCACCTACTGGGAAGCAAAGTATAGACTGACATATCAGTGAGGTGATAGGGATGCAGTGCTCTTGAAAGTTTAAGAGAAATTCTGCCTCCCCTAGTGGCTAGGAAGTGAATTCCATGCGTAATGGATTGTGAAATCTCATCACCTTATGAAAGAAATCCCCAATGTATTACAGATAAATATAAAAACAATACAATTTTATTTTATTGAGAATTATTGGTTCCCATCATATTTTCTTTAATGTATAGTAAACTGTAAAATAAAATCAAATTATATCACTTCACAATAAATATGGTAAAATAGACTTTGCTCACAGCAATGTAAAAACAATCAAGCAAGTGATTAATGTAAAAAGCGATCTAGCTTTCTTTGTATGTTTTCAAAGGAATCTTTCCCCATGTAGTCAATGTGTCCCTGTTCCCACATCTGGCGTTCATCTTCAGTTCTTGGCTGTTCTTCTGTCTCTTGGATAGATAACTCAGAAACTGAATGGGCAAGCTCCCCCTGAAGTAAATTGCAAAACAGACATGTTACTATATGTTGAAGTGTAAGCACATTTCACCAACACATTTTTACCTAGATATATGCATTTGAAGTAGTTGTGATACATTTTAACCTCTTAAGGACATATGACGGAATTTTTCCGTCATAAAACAATTGAGCAAACTGAAAGCTGTGTCCTTAAAGGGTTAAGGTGGAACTGTGTGTACTGTGAAACTTGGATTTGAATACTGCAAGTAAGCACTGCAGTGTGAAAAGGAATAGTCTAATCAAAATTAAACTTTCATGATTCAGAGAGAGCATTCAATTTTAAGCAACTTTCTAATTTACTCCTATTATCATTTTTTCTTTGTTCTCTTGGTTTCTTTATCTGAAAAAGCAAGCTTAGGAGCCAGCCCATTTTTGGTTCAGCAACTGGGTAGCGCTTGCTGATTGGTGGCTACATTTAAACACCAATCAGCATGCGCTACCCAGGTGCTGAACCAAAAATGGGCCGGCTCCTAAGCTTAAAATCTTGCTTTTTCAAATAAAGATACCAAGAGAACGAAGAAATATTGATAATAAGAGTAAATTAGAAAGTTGCTTAAAATTGCATTCTCTAGCTGAATCATGGAAGTTTAATCTTTACTAGACTATCCCTTAGTTAAGTAATTACATAACAATTACAAGTATGCTACACATGATCATACACACATTTTATATTTAAAACAAACACATACATAACTGTAATGGCAAAAAGCTATAATGCAACTTACATGTGTCAGAGCATTTTATTTTAAATTCTAGTCCTAAAGCCTGTGTACACGGGCTATTTTTTGCAGTACAGCAGTCCCATCCCTTACTCTCTCTCTATCCCCCCAATCTTTTGCTCTCTCTTTCTCCCCTCTCTTTTGCTCTCTCTTTCTCCCCTCTCTTTTGCTCTCTCTCTCTCCCCTCTCTTTTGCTCTCTCTCTCTCCCCCCTCACTTTTGCTCTCTCTCTCCCCCTCTCTTTTGCGCTCTCTCTCCCCCTCACTTTTGCTCTCTCTCCCCCCTCTCTTTGCTCTCTCCCCCTCTCTCTTTTACTCTCTCTCTCCCCCCTCTCTTTTGCTCTCTCCCCCACTCTTTTGTGCTCTCTCCCCCCTCTCTTTTGTGCTCTCTCCCCCCTCTCTTTTGTGCTCTCTCTCCCCCCTCTCTTTTGCACTCTCTCTCCCCCCACTCTTTTGCGCTCTCTCTCCCCCCTCTCTTTTGCACTCTCTCCCCATCTCTTTTGCTCTCTCTCTTTCCCCCCTCTCTTTTGCTCTCTCTCTCCCCTACTCTTTTGCGCTCTCTCCCCCCTCTCTTTTGTGCTCTCTCCCCCCCTCTCTTTTGTGCTCTCTCCCCCCTCTCTTTTGCGCTCTCTCCCCCCTCTCTTTTGCGCTCTCTCCCGATCTCTTTTGCGCTCTCTCCCCGCTCTTTTTTGCGCTCTCCCCCCCTCTCTTTTGCGCACTCTCCCCCTCTCTTTTGTGCACTCTTCCCCTCTCCCCCCTCTCTTTTGTGCTCTCTTCCCCATCTCTTTTGCTGTCTCTCTCCCCCCCTCTCTTTTGCTGTCTCTCTCCCTCCTCTCTTTTGCTGTCCCTCTCCCCCCTCTCTTTTGCTGTCTCTCTCCCCCCTCTCTTTTGCTGACTCTCTCCCCCCTCTCTTTTGTGCTCCCTCCCCCCTGTTTTGTGCTCTCTCCCCCCTCTCTCTTGCTGTCTCTCTCCCCCCTCTCTTTAGCTGTCTCTCTCTCCCCTCTCTTTTGCTGTCTCTCTCCCCCCCTCTTTTGCTGTCTCTCTCCCCCCTCTCTTTTGCTGTCTCTCTCCCTCCTCTCTTTTGCTGTCTCTCTCCCTCCTCTCTTTTGCTGTCTCTCTCCCTCCTCTCTTTTGCTGTCTCTCTCCCCCCTCTCTTTTGCTTTCTCTCTCCCCCTCTCTTTTGCTGTCTCTCTCCCCCTCTCTCTTTTGCTGTCTCTCTCTCCCTCTCTCTATCCACCCTCTTCTGCTCTTTCTATCCTGGCATCTGGCCCCGCCAGGCCCCACACGTGCCACGCCCACACCACGTCCGACCACGTTGCACCCGCCCACGCCACACCCGACCGGCCACGCCCACTACGCATCCGCCAGCCACGCCCACTCTACCACACGACGCCAGGTCAGTTGGAAGGCCAGGTGTGTTTGTCCTTGCGCGCAGTCTCTACAAACACACTTGGCCTTTTATTATATAGGATGTGTGTGTTTAATCCCTGCACTTCTGAACACATCTTTTTAGCTAATGAGAAGAGATATATATGTATAGCCACCAATTACCAGCTTGCTCCCAGTAGTGTAGTACTGGTCCTGAATCATTAAAGGGACAGTCAAGTCAAAATAGGGCATGTAAGTTTAAACAACTTTCCAATTTACTTTTATTACCAATTTTGCTTTGTTCTCTTGGTATTCTTAGTTGAAAGCTAAATCTAGGAGGTATATATGCTAATTTCTTAGACCTTGAAGGCCACCTATAATCTGAAAGCAGTTTTTCACCACTAGAGGGCGTTAGTTCATGTGTTCCATATAGATAACATTGAGCTCAGGCTCCTGATTGGCTAAAAATGCAAGTCTGTCAAAAGAACTGAAATAAGGGGGCAGTTTGCAGAGCCATAGATACAAGGTAATCACAGAGGTAAAAAGTATATTATTATAACTGTGTTAGTTATGCAAAATTGGGGAATGGGTAATAAAGGGATTATCTACCTTTTTAAACAACAAAAATTCTGGTGTTTACTGTCCCTTTAAGTTTAATTTGGACTCATGTCTCTTTAAACTGAACTTGTTTTATCTAGTAGCAAAGCTATGTTTCTGAGTGCTTTTAATGTTGCATGCCTTATAACACCATACCTATTATACTGCTGAAAGCTGGTAATCCTTACTATTCAGGGTGGATATTTAGATAGAGCTGCTAACATACATCACATGCTACAGAGAATGTACCGCTGTAAAAAATGCTATAACGCCAGCCTTGTACTTTGTTGTTGTTTTTTTAAATAAATTTTTTATTGAGGTTTTCATGTAAGCATACAGACAGTTATCATCAGCACGTTATAAAACAAAGCGCAACAACAATTTACAGTGTACATCTAAAATAAACATGCAAGGACTACACCTGTTCCTATAGTATCTCATACATTTAGTGCAAGGACATATCAAATGCCTCACTATATATTCACAATCAAATCTGTAGCCATACACAAAGGTTTAAATTAAATATTCGAAAGATGAACCTCATGTTTTCCCATTTTGCCTATGTTTTGAATTTGTGTAACTTGAAACTCATAGCTATGGTATAACGATCATATTTTAAGTAGATATATATAGAATTAACAAGTAAGTGTTTCAGAACAAAACATAACTCAACCTTAAAGTTACCTAAAGCGTTTTTACCTATTTCTACTAATTGTAGGATAGAGTATATAACCCCAAACCAAATGCAAGCCACTTTTTGGGCTTATAGACACGACTGGATGCCTCATTGTGGGGGATATTGCTCAAATAGCATACCTACTCTTGGGTGTGTTGCTATAGTAAGTGATATATTTATAGATATGTATATGTATGTGAGGAAAACTAATTAAGACTTGTATATATTAGTAAACAATCATCACTTTTAAGTACACATGGGCATTATGTTTCCCAGCAAAGCAGGTCTCATTTTGTATGAGTGGTATGGCAAAAAATATAAGTAGAAATTATTAGATTTAAGATTTTAAGCTGATCCGTTTTGCTAAACTAGGTAAGAAAAATAAAGTTAACATTCTGTTACAAGTTACTGTTGAAAAAATAATTAGAGTTGCGGTATAGGCTAGATAAACCGATTAATTAGTCCTCCTATACTAGGAGGCATATTATATAGGGAGGGGGGGGTGGGCATTTAGGTATGGTAGGTAGCAAAGACTAGTAATCGAGTTGTTGAGATCTTTGGGGATAACAAATAGTAAGAAATGTCCTAATGTAACCGCAATAAGAGAAAAAAAAAAGAACAATATACATTTTTTTTTTATCGGAGAAATATTAGGGCAATTAGCTATTATGCAGAGGGCAGTATATGCCCCTATCAGAATCCATTAGAGCCTGGGCCTTTCAGGAGTGCAAGGTAGTGATAATAAAATAGGAGAGGGTAAGGTTGGTAGGAGAAAACAGGTGCAGCTCCAGAGTAAAGACCTGGGGTTTGAGCTTAAAAATAATATAATGGAGTCACCCTATTTAATCTGTCTTGCAGAAACAGTAGTGCCAGAGTACTATAAAAGGGGGGAGGTGGAGCATGATTTGGTAGCTGGACATGGGAGTTATAGTGGTTTATACAAATACAGGGTCATTGTATGGTTTATTATTTAAGAGGCATTGATTCAAGGGAGGAAAGCATAATTCTGTCATTATATAAAGCCCTAGTAAGACCTCACCTTGAGTTTGGAGTGCAGTTCTGGGGACCGATTGCTAAAAAAGATATTGCAGAACTAGAAAAAGTTCAGAGAAGGACCACAAAGCTAATAAGGGGATTGGAGAAATTAACCTATGAGGAGAGGCTAGCCAAACTGGGTCTGTTCTCTTTAGAAAAAAGGCGCTTGAGAGGTGACATGATTACTTTATATAAATATATTCAAGGCCCATATACAGAGATGGCAGAAGCTCTTTTTATTCCAAGAAAATTGTTTCTGACAAGAGGTCATAATTTAAGGTTGGAGGAAAGGAGATTTAATCTCCTGCAACGGAAACGTTTTTTCACTGTAAGAGCAATAAAATTGTGGAACTCATTACCAAAGGAGGTAGTGAATGCCAATACCATAGATACATTTAAAAATAGTCTGGATAAATTTCTGTATATAAACAAAATTCATGGATATGATTGCTAGTATTAAATGGGTCACATTTTAATGGGGTTATTTAAGCTTAACTGGAGCTTTTTGTAAGTATTTTAGATTTGTATAGGTTGAACTCGATGGACTTCAGTCTTTTTTCAACCTTATCTACTATGTATTATAGCAGGTATGAATATATATATATATATAAGTGCCATCGGGTAGAGAATGTACTCACCTTGTATGTGTTTTCTACAAATTAAAATATTAGAGGCTAACGGCTTGACTTAAATTAGATAGTAATGAGGTAGGAGCATTTAGTGTTATTAGTGTGTATAACTGGTTGCATGCTAAGTGCAACACCAATAAGTGGGTAAAGCAAATATTCCGAAATAGGGACAATCTGTAGGTGTATTGTGCTACTATACCTGTTTCTATATTGATAGGTTTAATATAGCATGGCCTTTGTTAGCATAAGGAAAAATATAGATGTAGCTATGCTGTGTTAAAAAGAAAGAACACGAAAATTATATTTCTTCTATTCTCATATTTATATCCCGCTTACTGGGCATGGGCCCTATACCCAGCAATGGGGTATCTAATCTGCTAGCAGATATCTATGGTTAAAGGAGAGGAAAATATAGTAAATTCCATGGGTTTTGGACAGTATTAAATTTACAGGTTAAGATACCACAGATAATACCATGCTATTTAGGGAGCACAGGTAGGTAAATACAGTTACTCTAGTGACATATTGGGGACAAAAAGGTTAAGGTGGCAAACCTTGTCTTAAACTCCTTTACATCTCTAGAGCTAGGGCATTATAGGCAGGGTGATGGACACTCTCCAAGTAAGGTATACATATCAGATGAGAGAGAAGCTATCAATAATAAATACCAGATGCCGATTCCAGATGTCTGAGGAGTATTACTGTAGTTTCCAGTAATGCTCAGAGTCTATGCTTATAAATATGTTTATGGGGAACAAATCTCCATTCCCAGGACAGGGAGTCTCGAGGAAGATAGGAATGACTGAGGCTGCAAAATCACATAAGTTTGCTGTACAGTTCAAGTTGTAGCTGAACTTTGACTCCCCTCTAGTGGCAGCAAATGGCAATTACATCTACTATCGGGATATCTTATTGTTAATCTAACACACAAAGCATATACAGATAACACACCTATAAACCCATTAAACAGTGTAATATTCATTTGTAGAATGTATAACCTTAAGTCAAACATGAATATATTTAGGCACATCATATAACATTTATCCTTATTCGTAAACAAACAACCAAGATCAAAGTGAGTATCCCATACTGGCTAGGGAACTAATGCATCCAACATTGCTGCCATCATAAAAGGTTCCCAGTGCTGAGAGATATCTGCATCTTAAATATTGAAGCAGAGGCAAAGGGTTTTCACTATGCAGTCTCAGTTAGTAAAATGAGACTACTGTAGTATCCTTATGATTCATTCTTTAACCTATACCTTTGGCAAGTTTTATATGAAGGGGGGTCCCTGTAAACCCGTGGTAGAATTTCAATAAGGCACTTGTTTGACTCAGGTCTGCAAAATAAAGGGCGTTGATCCAAACATGAAGGGAGAAACATGGGGCAATCATGTGTGCCGATCTAGATGTACTCGCGTCCACCCTCTCCTGGGGCCAGATTTCGCTCTCTCTTCCTCGCATGGTTAAAAGGTCAGTTTTTGTGCAGGCCCCTTTGAAGACTCACTGCACTCGGTATCGATATCTTGGTGCCAGATTAGTTGTGGGGGATCGCACCATATAGGCGAGACTACAAATGTTGCCTCCGATTGCACAGGAGTGATATGTGGGCTCAAGGTACTCCCCACTTTTAAATCCTCCGGTACAGATGTTAGAGACCTGGCATCTGACAATCGCTCAGGCCTACAGAGCAGTTGGTCTAGTGCAGGTCTGTTTGGGAGAATATTTGAGTTCTTCTGAGCTGTGTGCACCAATGTGATGCGGCTTCTAGTACCTTGTTCTGGGTCGGTACGGAAAATTTCCTGAGTTGGTGGGGGCATTTAGGTGATTAGAATGGATGTGAGGCTATCCTTAAGGCCCTGGAAATGCGCATTAATGTGCTGTTGGACCTGTTGTTCCCAGACTCCCAATGCCTCCATAATGATGATGTCGTTTAAGTAAGAGATGCTTTTAGATAGATATCTTGGTCAGATAGCAGCAGCATGTAAATCTTTTAGGGAAACAGTTATAGCTCCTGTTCTTTCCCTGATTAGGTAACGTTAGATATTGTCTTTGCCATCAGGATTCTCAGAAGAGTAAGATATGGCATTCCGGACCCATATGCAGGATAGTAGATCTCACCAGATGGCGTTATTAACGAGCGTATAATGGCTGTAGATCCTTAGAATGGTATGTCCCTGTTCCTCCCGAAGGGTTGGGAGTGCTTTAAAGATTCTTAGCAGTGTATTCAGAAGAAAATAGCTTATTTTAATGGGTTTATTCAAGTATATACCGGGAGCTTCATAAAAACATGTCTTCATAAAAACATGCTGCGATAGTTGGCTCCTCCCCCCAGCCTTGTACTTTGAATGTACACATCCAAACACACACCACGTTGATTTCTTTTTATAGACTTTTATGACACAATATATGATAAAAACAGGGGGTGTCGTGTGAATTTAAAACAGTCACCCAGGTTTGCCCGAGCAATTTATGGTAATTTATTAAAGAGACAAACACCTAATTTTGAGACAGAAAGACTTATATGTGATTCGCATTATAATTCCTCAGATTGTAATTGCAACATTAAACTAACTCTTTGGGTTGTTACAGAAATACCAAGCCTGGAAAAAAACAACATAGGAATGGATCCTATGGAACTATCAAACTATGTTGCTACACTAGATCAAAAGGTAGATCAGTTAAATGTAGGTCTTAGGGAGCTGCAGGTAGAGAATCAAACACTTAGAAAGATTATTCATTAAACCTGTGCACTCCCAGTCTGAAATGATTAATGAACCACCTGTAAGTCCGCCAGAAAAGTTTTCTGGAGACAGGAAACAATTCAGGCAATTTTTGAATTCTTGTATTTTATTCATTACATTGAAAGCTAAAACTTTTACTACTGATAAAATAAAGGTACTAACGGTCATTTCTTACCTTAGGGGTGAGCCCAGGGCATGGGCGGATACCCTGTTTGAACAAAATGACCCAATACTTAACTCTATTGATGATTTCTTCAAAGCCCTATCTTCCTTATATGAGGATCCACACAAACAACTAACAGCTGATAACAAGTTAAGATCACTCAGACAGCAAAAGAGGGCAGTTGAAGATTACATTTCAGAATTCAAAATCTGGCAACAAGATTCAGGTTGGAACCAGATTTCCTTAAGAAATCAATTTAGGATTGGTTTATCAGAGTTAGAATAGATTTACCAGAAAATCTAGAACAATTAATGCAGCTATCAATTAAAATTGACCACAGACTCAGGGAAAGAAAGTTAGAAAAGACTTCCCATGACACACATACAAAAACCACAGACACTAGACTACCAATACACGCGCAACAGTCAGCAGATGAACCAATAGACATCAGTGTAATTAGAGGTCCCTTGTCTCCAGAGGAAAAATTAAGACGTAGGACAAACCATCTCTGTCTTTATTGTGGTTCTAAGGAACACGAGGTGACAGCCTGCCCAAGTCTCAAGAAACAAAAGAAGGGTAAGCCAGATATACCATATTCTGCATCATTGCTTCCCAACTCAGAATTAACTAACTGTTTACTCCCTATCTCTTTACAGTGGGATCACCATGTCTTCCACTCTAAAGCAGTCATAGATTCCAGAGCCTTCTCCTGTTACATTGACACTGACTTTGTAAAATGAAATAAAATTCCCCTTATTGCAAAAAATAAACCTGTTATGGTGCGCCTTATTGATGGTAAACAGTTAGAAACAGGACCTATAACTCATCAAACAATTCCAATACTGGTGTCCACACACACTTCACACAGGGAATACATTTCGTTTGATGTGTTACACTCTCCTATTTTTCCTATTGTGTTGGGCTTACATTGGTTACAGATACATCAACCTACAATTGAATGGGCAACTAGTAAAATTGTTTTTAACTCAGAATATTGTAAATCTACATGCATTCCCCAAATACCAATATTAGCCGTAACAGAATCTATACTCCCAGTAGAGTACCATGATCTCAGACATGTTTTCAGTAAAAAGGAGGCAGAAAATTTGCCTCCCCATCGCCCGTATGACTGTCCAATAGAATTGATCCCAGGATCTGATATTCCTTACGGACATATTTTTCCACTTTCTGAACCAGAATTATTGAATTTAAAAACTTATATAAATGAAAACTTAAGAAAAGGCTTTATAAGACCCTCTACCTCCCCGGCGGGAGCGGGAATATTTTTCGTGAGGAATAAAGATCAAACTCTACGTCCCATAGTAAACTATAGGGAATTAAACAAAAGAACACTCAAAGATCGATACCCGCTACCCCTGATTCCAGAGCTTATTGAGAGGCTAAAAGGTGCATCCATCTTCACTAAGCTCGATTTAAGATTCGCCTATAACCTCATACGAATTAGACCAGGTGATGAGTGGCTAACCGCTTTTAGAACAAGGTATGGTCTGTATGAATATACAGTCATGCCTTTCGGGCTATGTAATGCCCCAGCCACGTTTCAGAGATTTATAAATGACATTTTTAGGGACTTACTAGACACATCTATGGTAATATATTTAGATGACATACTAATATATTCATCTAATTATCAGGAACATGTTAAACACGTTTGTGCAGTTCTACACAGATTACAAGCAGTTTGCCAAGCTTGAAAAATGTATTTTCCATACACAAAATATTACATTTTTGGGATATCATATAACTCCTAGTGGCATATCAATGTAAACTAATAAAATTCAGGTTATCCTTGATTGGCCCAGACCAAAGAATAAACGTGACATACAAAAGTTCCTCGGTTTTTCTAATTTTTACCGAAAATGTATTAAACATTTCACTGGTATAACAAAACCCTTGACAAATCTCACAAAGTCAAGTATTCCATTTAATTGGACACCAGAGACTGAACAAGTTTTTCAGTTTTTAAAAACAATTTTTACCACAGCACCAATTCTTAGATACCCAGACCCCAAACTCCAATATATTTTGGAAGTCGACGCTTCACAATATGCAATTGGTGCCATACTTTCCCAAAGAGCTTCTCCTCAAGAACCTATGCATCCATTAGCTTTCTACTCACGAGTGTTAACATCTTCTGAACTCAATTATCACGTAGGCGAGAAGGAATTACTAGCCATGAAAGCAGCTTTGGAACATTGGAGGCATCTCCTTGAGGGAACTACAATTCCTATACAGATCTTTACTGATCATAGGAATTTGCAATACCTGAAAACCCATCAAACCCTCACTTCTACAGGCAGTGCAGAATTATTAGGCAAATTAGTATTTTGACCACATCATCCTCTTTATGCATGTTGTCTTACTCCAAGCTGTATAGGCTCGAAAGCCTACTACCAATTAAGCATATTAGGTGATGTGCATCTCTGTAATGAGAAGGGGTGTGGTCTAATGACATCAACACCCTATATCAGGTGTGCATAATTATTAGGCAACTTCCTTTCCTTTGGCAAAATGGGTCAAAAGAAGGACTTGACAGGCTCAGAAAAGTAAAAAATAGTGAGATATCTTGCAGAGGGATGCAGCACTCTTAAAATTGCAAAGCTTCTGAAGCGTGATCATCGAACAATCAAGCGTTTCATTCAAAATAGTCAACAGGGTCACAAGAAGTGTGTGGAAAAACCAAGGCGCAAAATAACTGCCCATGAACTGAGAAAAGTCAAGCGTGCAGCTGCCAAGATGCCACTTGCCACCAGTTTGGCCATATTTCAGAGCTGCAACATCACTGGAGTGCCCAAAAGCACAAGGTGTGCAATACTCAGAGACATGGCCAAGGTAAGAAAGGCTGAAAGACGACCACCACTGAACAAGACACACAAGCTGAAACGTCAAGACTGGGCCAAGAAATATCTAAAGACTGATTTTTCTAAGGTTTTATGGACTGATGAAATGAGAGTGAGTCTTGATGGGCCAGATGGATGGGCCCGTGGCTGGATTGGTAAAGGGCAGAGAGCTCCAGTCCGACTCAGACGCCAGCAAGGTGGAGGTGGAGTACTGGTTTGGGCTGGTATCATCAAAGATGAGCTTGTGGGGCCTTTTCGGGTTGAGGATGGAGTCAAGCTCAACTCCCAGTCCTACTGCCAGTTTCTGGAAGACACCTTCTTCAAGCAGTGGTACAGGAAGAAGTCTGCATCCTTCAAGAAAAACATGATTTTCATGCAGGACAATGCTCCACCACACGCGTTCAAGTACTCCACAGCGTGGCTGGCAAGAAAGGGTATAAAAGAAGAAAATCTAATGACATGGCCTCCTTGTTCACCTGATCTGAACCCCATTGAGAACCTGTGGTCCATCATCAAATGTGAGATTTACAAGGAGGGAAAACAGTACACCTCTCTGAACAGTGTCTGGGAGGCTGTGGTTGCTGCTGCACGCAATGTTGATGGTGAACAGATTAAAACAATGACAGAATCCATGGATGGCAGGCTTTTGAGTGTCCTTGCAAAGAAAGGTGGCTATATTGGTCACTGATTTGTTTTTGTTTTGTTTTTGAATGTCAGAAATGTATATTTGTGAATGTTGAGATGTTATATTGGTTTCACTGGTAAAAATAAATAATTGAAATGGGTATATATTTGTTTTTTGTTAAGTTGCCTAATAATTATGCACAGTAATAGTCACCTGCACACACAGATATCCCCCTAAAATAGCTATAACTAAAAACAAACTAAAAACTACTTCCAAAACTATTCAGCTTTGATATTAATGAGTTTTTTGGGTTCATTGAGAACATGGTTGTTGTTCAATAATAAAATTAATCCTTGCCTAATAATTCTGCACTCCCTGTAGACAAGTCAGATGGAGTCTGTTCTTCTCTAGGTTTTCTTACATCATCACGTACAGACCTGCCTCAAAAATTCTAAAGCAGACATTTTGTCAAGGCTACCCCATAAACCCAGCGACTCTAAGCTCCACGGGACGGTAATTCCTGACAACTGCTTTCAGGATTCCCTTGGAATTCTTTATGAACAAGGAAGAAACTTCCAAAAGGGGCAGCTATTAGATAACACTTTTCCTAAGGATAAGTTAATTAAGCATAACGATGGTTTATTTTATTTCTCAAATAAACTTTATGTACCACCTTCCCGGAGGACTTTATTATTAAACAGTTTGCATAACAACAAACTATCTGGACACCCAGGAATTCATAGAACCATTGAATTAACTAAAAGATCATACTGGTGGCCTAAGATGCAAAAAGACATTAGAACCTATATACAAAGCTGTGAGGTTTGTACTATCTCTAAAACAGAGAAACAAAAACCAATAGGCTACCTACTCTCTCTACCAATACCAGAAAAACCATGGACACACATAGCCACAGATTTTATCGTAGAGCTACCAAACTCTGATAATAACAAAACAATTATGGCGGTAGTTGATTTATTTACCAAGATGTCCCATTTTATCCCTTACCATAAATTACTGACTTCTTTAGAAACCGCCAAGTTACTGATTCAACATGTAGTAAAGTTGCATGGACTGCCACTCTCCATAACTACTGACAGGGGATCACAATTTACTTCCCGACTTTGGAAAGAATTATGCACCACTTTGCAAATTGAAAGACGGTTAAGTACTGCCTATCATCCCCAGAGTAACGGGCAATGTGAAAGAACCAACCAATGGTTAGAAGAATACTTAAGGTCTTATGTAACACAACACCAGGATGACTGGTCCTCCCTACTTCCATTGGCTGAGTTTGCTCACAATAACTCCTTTCACACTTCCATCCAAACAACACCTTTTTTTGCCAATTATGGCTTTCATCCCACCTTTCATCTCAATACCCAAATAGACAGTACCTGTCCAGTTGTAACCGATACTACCAATACTATTGCGGAAACGTTTTCCATTCTTTCTGATAATATTAAGACAGCTCAAACTAGACAACAAAACTATTATAATCTACGGAGAAGGCCATCTCCAAATTATGCCCTCGGTGACCTAGTATGGTTATCAACAAAACATCTACGTTTAACAACTCCAACTAGGAAATTAAATAAGTTTTACATTGGACCTTTTTCCATCATTAAAGTTGTAAACAGCAATGCGGTCACTCTCGATCTACCTTCCCAATATAAGATACACCCTACATTTCATGTAAGTTTATTGAAGCCTTACATTGCCCTTAGAGGGGCTACAACACATCCTGCTCATCAACCACCGCTTGTACCTGATAGAGAATTTGAAGTACAAAGTATCCTTGATTCAAGGATGGTTTCTGGAAGATTACAATATCTCATCCGATGGAAGGGCTACTCCTCAGAGGAAGATTCCTGGGAACCTTCGGCCAACTTGTCAGCTCCACGTTTGGTCTCCCTCTTCCATAGACGAAATCCGGACCGTCCGCATCCTTGAACCACGGAGTGGTTCATTTTTGGGGGGGCCCTCTGTCACAGTACTGTCTCTTTAAGTGAGGTTTTGCTTTAGCCTCATTCTCAATTTTGCCTCCTTTATAAGCAATGCTGCCTTTAGCCTCATTGCTTGGTATTACCTGGTTGACTCCTGTCAATACTCAGCCCTTCCTCTAAAGCCTTCACACTTATGCTTGCAAATATACTTTTGCTTTTAGTCTTACTGCACTCCTCTCTCAGACTTGAGACTTACCGCTTCAACTTCGGACTTTCCTGCAGAATCTCTTACAGCCGCAATACTAACTTTCCTGGCTGTGTTACTGAACGGGTCTTCAGCGGAACTTCCTCTGACGTCACGGGCGGCCGCTCCAGCATCCTCCCTGCTTCCACGCTCACGCCGAGACTGCTCAGCTTGTCACATCGGACATAAGAGCCTGATTACCCCTGTGAATCCACGACCACTCTATCTCTTCACAGCATTCGCATAGGAACTGCATTCTAGACCGTGCTATGTTCCTTGGTAATCCAGTGAGCCATAAGACTTATTTCCTATCATATTCTCCATGCATATTTCTTATGTTTCTGCCATACCATTTATATATCATAATGAGTGTAGGGGAGTAACGGTTAATATTATATTAAACTTCTTGTATTTATTACCATTGTTTCACAGGTTAACAATGGTAATTTATTAAAGAGACAAACACCTAATTTTGAGACAGAAAGACTTATATGTGATTCGCATTATAATTCCTCAGATTGTAATTGCAACATTAAACTAACTCTTTGGGTTGTTACAAAAAGCTTGATATCTATGGAATGCAGAGGTTCAAATGAAACCCCTTGAAGAACTTTAAGAACTAAATTTAAACTCCATGGCGGAGCAACAGGTTTAAACACAGGCTTGATTCTAACTAGAGCCTGACAAAATGCCTGAACGTCTGGAACATCTGCCAGACGCTTGTGCAGAAGAATAGACAGAGCAGAAATCTGTCCCTTTAAGGAACTAGCTGACAATCCCTTCTCCAATCCTTCTTGGAGAAAGGATAATATCCTAGGAATCCTGACTTTACTCCATGAGTAACCCTTGGATTCACACCAATGAAGATATTTACACCATATCTTATGATAGATTTTCCTGGTGACAGGCTTTCGAGCCTGAATTAAGGTATCAATGACCGACTCAGAGAAACCACGTTTTGATAAAATCAAGCGTTCAATCTCCAAGCACTCAGCCGCAGAGAAATTAAATTTGGATGTTTGAATGGACCTTGGAGTAGAAGGTCCTGCCTCAGCGGCAGAGTCCATGGTGGAAGGGATGACATATCCACCAGATCTGCATACCAAGTCCTGCGTGGCCACGCAGGTGCTATCAAAATCACCAAAGCTCTCTCCTGCTTGACCTTGGCAATCAGACGAGGGAGGAGAGGAAATGGTGGGAACACATAAGCCAGGCTGAAGGACCAGGGCACTGCTAGAGCATCTATCAGCGCTGCCTGGGGATCCCTTGACCTGGACCCGTAACAAGGAAGCTTGGCGTTCTGACGAGACGCCATCAGATCCACTTCTGGTTTGCCCCATAGTTGAATCAGCTAGGCAAATACCTCCAGATGGAGCTCCCACTCCCCCGGATGAAAAGTCTGCCGACTTAGAAAATCCGCCTCCCAGTTCTCTACTCCTGGGATATGGATAGCTGAGAGATGGCAAGAGTGAACCTCTGCCCATAGAATTATCGTTGAAACCTCCAACATTGCCAGGGGGCTTCTTGACCCCCCCTGATGGTTGATATAGGCTACAGTCGTGATACTGTCCGACTGAAATCTGATGAACCTGACCGCAGCTAGTTGAGGCCAAGCCTGGAGAGCATTGAATATCGCTCTCAGTTCCAGAATGTTTATCGGAAGGAGGGCTTCCTCCTGAGTCCACGAACCCTGAGCCTTCAGGGAGTTCCAGACTGCGCCCCAGCCCAGAAGGCTGGCATCTGTCGTGACTATAGTCCACTCTGGCCTGCGGAAACTCATTCCCCTGGACAGATGGACCCGAGAGAACCACCAGAGAAGAGAATCCCTGGTCTCTTGATCCAGATTTAGCAGATGGGACAAATCTGTGTAATCCCCATTCCACTGATTGAGCATGCAAAGTTGCAGTGGTCTGAGATGTAGGCGGGCTGATTACTTCCATACACTGAGCCACTGACGGACGAGAAGTGGAATGAAGAGCACGGCAGGAAGTTAGAAGTTTTGATAACCTGACCTCTGTCAGAAAAATTTTAATTTCTACTGAATCTATCAGTGTTCCTAGGAAGGAAACTCTTGTGAGAGGGGAGAGAGAACTCTTTTCTTCGTTCACCTTCCAGCCGTGAGACTTCAGAAAAGCCAGAACAATGTCCGTATGGGACTTGGCGATTTGAAAAGTCGACGCCTGTATCAGAATGTCGTCTAGGTAAGGAGCCACCGCTATGCCCCGTGGCCTTAGAACCACCAGTAGGGACCCTAGAACCTTCGTAAAGATTCATGGTGCCGTGGCTAACCCGAAGGGAAGAGCCACAAACTGGTAATGCCTGTCTAAGAAGGCGAACCTGAGGAACTGATGATGATCTCTGTGAATCGGAATGTGGAGGTAAGCATCCTTTAAGTCCACGGTAGTCATATATTGACCCTCCTGGATCATAGGGAGGATGGTTCGGATAGTCTCCATCTTGAAGGATGGGACACTGAGAAATTTGTTTAGGATCTTGAGATCCAAGATTGGTCTGAAAGTTCCCTCTTTTTTGGGAACTATAAACAGATTTGAATAGAAGCCCTGCCCCTGTTCCTCCCTTGGAACTGGGTGGATCACTCCCATAACCAGCAGGTCTTGAACACAACGTAAGAATGCCTCTCTCTTTATCTGGTTTACAGATAATTGTGAGAGATGAAATCTCCCCTTTGAAGTCCAGAAGATATCCCTGGGAAACAATCTCTAATGCCCAGGGATCCTGGACGTCTCTTGCCCAAGCCTGGGCGAAGAGAGTCTGCCCCCCACTAGATCCAGTCCCGGATCGGGGGCTACTCCTTCATGCTGTCTTAGAGGCAGCTGCAGTTTCTTGGCCTGCTTCCCCTTATTCCAAGCCTGGTTAGGTCTCCAGACTGGTTTGGACTGGGCAAAATTTCCCTCTTGTTTTGCATTAGAGGAAACTGAAGCTGCTCCACTCTTGAAGTTTCGAAAGGAACGAAAATTATTCTGTTTGGTCCTTAACTTGTTGGACCTATCCTGAGGAAGGGCGTGACCTTTTTCTCCAGTAATATCAGAAATTATCTCCTTCAGACCGGGCCCGAATAGGGTCTGTCCCTTGAAGGGGATGTTAAGAAGCTTAGACTTTGAAGTAACGTCTGCTGACCAGGACTTAAGCCATAGCGCCAAAATGGCAAAACCTGAATTCTTAGCAGTTAGCTTGGCTAAATGAAAAATGGCGTCAGAAATAAAGGAGTTAGCTAACTTAAGAGCTTTAATCCTGTCTAGAATATAGTCTAACGGGGTCTCCACCTGTAGAGCCTCCTAAAGAGACTCAAACCAAAAAGCCGCTGCAGCAGTAACTGGGGCAATGCATGCAAGAGAATAAAACCTTGATGTATAAAAATTTCCTTAAGGAGACCCTCCAATTTTTTATCAATAGGATCTAGGAAAGCACAACTGTCCTCAACGGGGATAGTTCTACACTTAGCTAGGGTGGAGACTGCTCCCTCCACCTTAGGAACCGTCTGCCACTAGTCCCGTATGGTGGCATCTATGGGAAACATCTTTTTAAAAGCAGGAGGGGGAGAGAACAGCACACCTGGTCTATCCCATTCCTTAGTAATAATTTCCGAAAACCTCTTAGGGACTGGAAAAACATTGGTGTAAACAGGTACTGCAAATTATTTGTCCATTTTACACAATTTTTCTGGAACCACAATGGGGTCACAGTCATCCAGAGTCGCTAAAACCTCCCTAAGCAATAAGCGGAGGTGTTCAAGCTTAAATTTAAACACTGTCATCTCAGAATCAGACTGAAGTAACGCCTTCCCTGAGTCTGAAATGTTACCCACAGATAGAAGCTCACCTGCCTCGGCTTCTGAGCATTGTGAGGGTATATCGGACACAGGCATTAAAGCGTCAGAAAGCTCTGTATTAATTCTAGCCCCAGAGCTGTCTCGCTTTCCTTGTAGCCCTGGCAGTTTAGAGAATACCTCTGTGAGGGTAGCATTCATAACTGCCGCCATGTCCTGTAAGGTAAAAGAATTAGACGCGCTAGATGTACTTGGCGTCACTTGAGCGGGAGTTATAGGTTCTGACACATGGGGAGAGTTAGATGGCATAATCTCCCTCTTTTTAGTCAGAGAATCCCCTGGAGATAAATGTTTAAGTGCCATAATATGGTCTTTATAGTTTATAGAAATTTCAGTACATTTGGTACACATTCTAAGAGGGGGTTCCACAATGGCTTCCAAACATATTGAACAAGGAGTTTCCTCTATGTCAGACATGTTTAACAGACTAGTAATGAGACAAGCAAGCTTGGAAAACACTTTAATAAAGGTGAAACAGCAATTAAACAAAAACGTTACTGTGCCTTTAAGAGAAAAAAACAAGCACTTAAACTGCAAAACAGTGAAAAAATACAGTAAAATCTTTGACATTTTTACAGTATGTGTAAGGGACTAAAGCAACATTGCACCCACTTGCAAATGGATGATTAACCCCTTAGGCCCCAAACCAAATTGAAAAACGCTAAAAAAACGTTAAAAATCAATTGAACACCTTGCCACAGCTCTGCTGAGGCTCCTACCTGCCCTTAAATATGATTTTGTGCAGAAATAACCCCTTTGAAATGGTTCTCAGATGCCAGAGGACTCTTCTAGGGAAGCTGGATGTCTCAGTCTGTATTAAAACTGCACAGTTAGAGTGCTAAAATAGGCCCCTCCCACCATGTACTGGATGTCAGAGGGGCCTTAAGAAAATACTCCTGGGAGTATCTGACTATCCATGTGGAAACTAGGCCCCAAATAAAGACTTATCTCCCTCAGTGAAAAAACGTCCTATTTATGAAATCATGTAAACGTTTTGTCACTAAGCAATATGAATATTAACATGAGTATTACCCTGTTATGTAAGCATGATCCCAGTCGCTGTTAAATCACTGCATCAGGCTTACCTCAAATACACAAGGCTCTGTCAGCATTTTCTAGAACTTATTCCTCTCTCTAGAAATAAATATACTAAACATACCTCAAAGCAGGTAATCTGCAGGCCGTTCCCCCAACTGAAGTTTTCCCATATTCATCAGTTATGTTTGAGAACAGCAATGGACCTTAGTTACAAACCGCTAAGATCATCAAATCTCTAGGCAGAATTCTTCTTCTAATTTCTGCCTGAGAAAAAGCAGTACAACGCCGGTACCGTTTAAAAATAACAAACTCTTGATTGAAGGTAAAACTACACTAAGTCACCACATATCTCTTGATACTTCCTTTCTTGTCGAGAGTTGCATGAGAATGACTGGGGGTGGCAGTTAGGGGAGGAGCTATATAGACAGCTCTGCTGTGGGTGTCCTCTTGCAACTTCCTGTTTGGAAGGAGAATATCCCACAAGTAATGGATGAACCCGTGGACTGGATACACCTTACAAGAGAAAAATAAATGCTAAAACAAGGGGTCAAAATCTAAATTTAGAGGGTAGCAGATTCAGGAGAAATTTGAGGAAGCATTTTTTTATAGAAAGGGTGGTGGATTCATGGAATAAACTTCCATTTGAGCTGGTAAACACAAAGATTGTAAAGGAATTAAAAAATGCCTGGGACATGCATACGCCTATTCTAAAGAAAAAGTAACATGTAATATGGGTAGACTTGATGGGCCTTTTTGGTTCTTATCTACCGTCAAATTCTATGTTTCTATGTTACTTGTTACCTAATAACTTCTTTTTCTCACCTTCATCTCTTCCTCTCTTTGCCTTCCCTTCCTGACTTTTATCCTTCTTACTCCTTCCCCATTCTTGACAGCTTTCCCTATCCCTCCTCCCTTTTTTTTTCTTTATTCCCTCATTCCCAAAAGAGAGGGTTCCGCAAAAATAGAAAAAATGACCCCTCAGAAAAAAGACACTCCAATACATATGGCATAGAGTTAATCACAGCCAATATTAAAGGACTTAACAACCCAGGGAAAAGGTCAATTGTATTCAATGACCTTCAGAGATTGAGAGGAGATATCATCTATATTCAGAAAACACATTTTGCAAAGGGTAATTAATCCAAATGGCATAATAAGCACTACCCAGTACCCAGCTTCCAGTCCCATAAAAAAAATGGAGTGGGAATTCTGTTTTACTCTAAGATCTCCTTTAAGACAACCCATATAGAAAAAGACCCAGAGGATCGATACCTCATCATGACTGGCCAACTGTTCGGCCGACCAATCACATTGACTAACCTATACTTTCCCAACACCTCTCAAATTCCCTTCCTCAAAAAAATAATCTACAAAATATGTGAACTACAGAAGGGAATACTATTTCTAGGAGGGGACTTCAATGTCTCCATAAAGGGACACTGAACCCAAAATTTTTTTCTTTCATGATTCAGATAGAACATGCAATTTTAAGCAACTTTCTAATTTACTCCTATTATCTATTTTTCTTTATTCTCTTGCTATCTTTATTTGAAAAGCAAGAATGTAAGTTTAGAAATCGGCCCATGTTTGTTCACAACCTGGGTTGTCCTTGCTGATTGGACAGCACCAATCAACAAATGCTGTCCAGGGTTCTGAACCAAAAGTTGTCTGGCTCCTTAGCTTAGATGCCTTCTTTTTCAAATAAAGATATCAAGAGAATGAATAAAAATTTATAATAGGAGTAAATTAGAAAGTTGCTTAAAATTGCATGCTCTATCTAAATCATCAAAGAAAAAAAAATTGGGTTTAGTATCCCTTTAAACCCAACCCTAGACACCTCAGGTGGCTTTTCCAGTACTCCTGCTAAAACAATTAAAACACTGTCATCACAGCTGAAAGACTTAGTGGTTCATAACATATGGCGAGTACTCCACCCATCAGCTAAAAACTTTACTTTTTTCTCACTAACACACAAAAAATATTCCTGCATAGACTACATATTCACAGACACAGCAGGCCTATCACTCACACACACCTGTCACATTAACCCCATCACCTGGTCAGATCACAACTCGGTCTCATGTACAATAGCCTCGCCGGTCATTACCGTCTCCTCATTTGTGTGGAAACTGGACGACTCTCTTCTACACAACCCAGTGACCAGAACTGACATACTAAAAACATTATCAGTATACTTCCATCTAAACACAACTGACTCACTCCCGCTTCCCACTGTGTGGGAAGCCCATAAATGTGTGGAGCAGGGTGAATTTATAAAAAATAGAGCTAAATATGCGAAGTTAGAGATCACTTCCGACACCTCCTTGAACAGGTCACAAAACATGAAAACTTGCACAAACAAGAACCTTCGAATACAAACCACACCACAGCATTAAATCAGGCCAAAACCAAACTACTACATAAACTACAAAAAGAGTATAAAAGAAAAGCTCTATTGCTTAAGCAGACCTTATTTTGAACAAGGTGATAAAGCTGGTAAGTTCCTAGCCCGAGCCATCACACGTAGGAGACTTAAATCTTACATATATGATATAGTAGACAAACAAGGCCACACACGAAAAGATGCAAAGCAAATAGCCAATGTATTAAAGGACTACTATGATAAACTATATAACATACGCCATGCCTACGACACTCACTCAGAGACACAGCTCCCCCTCACTACGATGCCCCCTATGGAAGAATATATGTCGGGACTAACACTCCAATCCCTCAACGCTGATGAGGCGAATTCCCTTGATGCTCCATTTACACTTAATTAAGTTCTCACAACTATTAAAGACCTTCCTACGGTTAAATGACCAGGTCCAGATGGACTGGGCTCCAAATATTATAAAACTTTCTCCCAGATTCTAGCACCGCACCTCCTGCAATTATTTAACCAACTTATTTTAACCAACTAACTACAGGAAACTTAGGGAAAAGATAGTCAGAGACCTCTCTAGTTGGAAAAGTAAAACCATATCCTGCATGGGATGTATTAACGTAGTCGAGATGAACATCTTGCCCAGAGTTTTCTATATACTACAAACCCTCCCTTTAACGCCTCAAATAGATTACCTTAAACAGATACAGATAGCTATTGAAACCTATATCTGGAGGGGTATTAAGCCCAGAATCAATAAAAAGAGACTATATAAATCACAACATGGGAAGGATTGGGGATCCCCAACCTTCATAAATACAAGCAGGCTATCCTTCAGCGTATGGTTGAGTGGTGCCACAGCGCAAACAACAAGGCTTGGATACACTTAGATCTGGGAGCAATGGTGTGCATCCCTAGAAACAAACGTCCTACCCTAGTCAGCTCTTTCCACCTTGTGGAGGAAGTCTTTTGTGAATGGGACAAAAAGGAAATTTATGCTTACCTGATAAATTTGTTTCTTTTACGATATGACGAGTCCACGGATTACATCCTTACTAATGGGATATCACTTCCTGGTTAACAGGAGAAGGCAAAGAGCACCACAGCAGAGCTGTATATATAGCTCCTCCCTACCCTCCCACTCCAGTCATTCGACCGAAGTTAGGAAGAGAAAGCAAAAGCCAAGGTGCAGAGGTGACTGAAGTTTAACTAAATTAAAGACGTGTCTTAGAAAAAACAGGGTGGGCCGTGGACTCGTCATATCGTAAAATAAACAAATTTATCAGGTAAGCATAAATTTCCTTTTCTTTTACAAGATATGACGAGTCCACGGATTTCATCCTTACTTATGGGATACAATACCAAAGTTATAGGACACGGATGAAAGGGAGGGACAAGACAGGAACCTAAACGGAAGGCACCACTGCTTGAAGAACCTTTCTCCCAAAAACCGCTTTGGACGAGGCAAAAGTATCAAATTTGGAAAATTTGGAAAAAGTGTGAGGAGACGACCAAGTTGCAGCCTTGCAAATCTGTTCAACAGAAGCATCATTTTTAAATGCCCATGAGGAAGCCACAGCCCTAGTAGAATGAGCCACAATTCTTTCAGGAGGCTGCTGTCCAGCAGTCTCATATGCAAAACGAATAATACTCTTCAGCCATAAAGAAAGAGAGGTAGCCGTAGCTTTCTGACCCCTACGTTTCCTGGAAAAGACAACAAATAATGAAGGCGATTGACAAAATTCTTTAGTCGCCTGCAAGTAAAACTTCAGGGCACGGACCACGTCCAAGTTATGTAACAGACACTCCTTCCTAGAAGAAGGATTAGGACACAATGAAGGAACAACAATTTCCTGATTAATATTTTTGTTGGAAACAACCTTAGGAAGAAAACCAGGTTTGGTACATAACACTACCTTATCGGAATGAAAAATAAGGTAAGGAGAATCACATTGTAATGCCGAAAGTTCAGAACTCTGCGAGCAGAAGAAATAGCAACCAAAAATAAAACTTTCCAAGATAACAATTTAATATCTATGGAATGCATAGGTTCAAACGGAACCCCTTGAAGAACCTTAAGAACTAAGTTCAAACTCCAAGGAGGAGCAATAGGTCTAAACACAGGCCTGATTCTAGTCAGAGCTTGACAAAAAGATTGAACATCCGGAATATCTGCCAGATGTTTGTGTAGCAAAATAGATAAAGCAGAAATCTGTCCCCTTAAGGAACTTGCTGATAACCCTTTCTCCAATCCTTCTTGGAGAAAAGATAAAATCCTAGGAATCCTAATTTCACTCCATGAGTAGCCCTTGGATTCGCACCAATAAAGATATTTACGCCATATCTTATGGTAAATCTTTCTAGTAACAGGCTTACGTGCCTGGATCAAGGTATCAATAACCGAATCAGAGAACCCTCGCTTAGATAAAATCAAGCGTTCAATCTCCAAGCAGTCAGCTGCAGAGAAATTAGATTCGGATGATGGAAGGGTCCCTGAAGGAGAAGGTCCTGCCTCAATGGAAGCTTCCACGGCGGCAGAGAGGACATGTCCACCAGATCGGCATACCAAGTCCTGCGAGGCCACGCAGGAGCGATGAGAATCACCAAAGCCCTTTCCTGTTTGATTCGAGCAATCACCCAAGGAAGGAGGGCAAACGGCAGAAACACATAAGCTAGGTTTAACGACCAAGGCACTGCCAAGGCATCTATCAGTTTGGCCTGAGGATCCCTTGACCTGGATCCGTATCTCGGGAGCTTAGCATTCTGACGAGACGCCATAAGATCCAGCTCCGGCCTTCCCCATCTGAGAATCAGTTTGGCAAATACCTCCGGATGGAGTTCCCATTCCCCTGGATGAAACGTCTGTCTGCTCAAGAAATCCGCCTCCCAGTTGTCCACTCCTGGGATGTAGATTGCTGACAGGTAACAAGAGTGAGCTTCTGCCCACTGAATTATCTTGGATACTTCTGTAATCGCTAAGGAACTCCTTGTTCCTCCCTGATGATTGATGTAAGCCACAGTCGTGATGTTGTCTGACTGGAATCTGATGAATTTAGCCGAAGCCAACTGAGGCCAAGCCTGAAGCGCATTGAATATTGCTCTCAACGCCAGAATATTGATGGAAAGTAGAGACTCTGACCGAGTCCACACACCCTGAGTCTTCAGGGAATTCCAGACTGCACCCCATCCTATCAGGCTGGCGTCCGTTGCCACTATCACCCATGAAGGTCTGCAAAATCATGTCCCCTGAGATAGATGATCCAGCGACAACCACCATAGAAGAGAGTCCCTTGTCTCCTGATCCAGATGTATTAGAGGAGACAAATTTGTATAATCTCTATTCCACTGTCTGAGCATGCTAGGTTCCAGAGACCTGAGATGAAATAGAGCAAATGGAATGATGTCCATTGTCGCGACCATCAATCCAAATACCTCCATGCACTGAGCCACGGAAAATGTTTGTCCAGAAAGGCAAACCTCAGGAATTTGAGATGATCTCTGTGGATAGGAATATGAAGATATGCATCCTTCCGATCCACGGTAGCCATAAATTGACCCTCCTGAATCAATGGAAGAACGGTGCGAATAGTTTCCATCTGGAAGGAAAGAAACTTGTTTAGATTCTTGAGGTCTAAAATAGGTTGGAACGTACCCTCTTTTTTAGGGACTTACAAACACAATGTCAGCCGTTTAGGAATCAGTCCGGGGTTTAACCCAACTGCTAGCGTGAAAAGTAAAACACACGCTAGCACACTGAGAAATAACCAGGACGTGACCCACTCAGGAAACAAATACTATAGGTTACAAAAAATAATAATTGTTCCTTTAAGCAGAATAGCCACAAAAGGGTTAGCGTTCCTTTTAGAAGATTTGAATCAAACAAATGATAAAAGTTCACTTAGCAACTTGTAGAAGTAAACGTCCCTTTAAGCAGGTTTTGCAATATATAAAAGATAATGTTGTCTTTAAGCAGCTTGTAAAAGTAAATGTCCCTTTAAGTAGGTTTGCAACAAACAAAAAGGCAAAGTTCTCTTTTGTAGCTTGTAAAAGTAAATGTCCCTTTAAGCAGGCTTGCAACAAACAAAAGATAAAGATCCTTTATAGCAGATTGTAAAAGAAAATGTCCCTTTAAGTAGGTTTGCAACAAACAAAAGATTATGCTTACTTAAGGCAAGGCTGTAGCAGGACAAGACTGAAGCTGACAGGCAAAGGCAATATATATCCAGAGATAGATAAAGGGACTAGGCAAAAGCAAGGTCAGGCAGGCAAGAGTCAGTATCCAGGCATCAGTAGTAGGGATAAGGCATAAGCTAGGTCAGGCAGGCAGTAGTCGGTATCCTGGCATCAGTAGTAGGGATAAGGCATAAGCGAGGTCAGGCAGGCAGTAGTCGGTATCCAGAATCAGAAGCAAAGTCAGACAGGTTCAGAAAATAGTACTCACAACGCCAGAGTAATCCAACAAACGGGCCCCGAGTAAGATCTCCCGCCGTGGTTTAAAGGCAGGAGCGGCGACGTCATCAGAGGGAGTGTCAGAGGACGCATCACGTTGCTAAGCAACGTGACATCATTCACACTGAGAAGATCCGGGAGCCGCGGCGACACGGCGATGAACGGGAGGATCATGACAGCACCCCCCTCCTCAACGACCCCTCCTGGGGACAGGACCAGGCCTAGCAGGGTGAGATTTGTGGAAGGCCTTTATCAAGGTAGGAGCATTCACTTGATGAGCCGGCTCCCAGGATCGTTCCCTGACTGGATAACCTTTCCAATGAATTAGATAATACAATTTCTTGCCACGGAGTTTGGAATCTAGAATGTGGCTGACCTCAAACTCAGGGTGTCCATGAACAAAAAGAGGTGGAGGCTTGGAAATAGGTTTAGAATACCTGTTAGACAACATAGGTTTCAGAAGAGACACGTGGAATACGGGATGGACTTTGAGAGTCTTGGGTAAAGCCACCCGGTAAGCAGTGGAACACACTTGACCCAGTATTCGGAAAGGACCTACATATCGTGGTCCCAGCTTGGTAGAAGGTTGTTTTAGGCGAAGATAACAAGAAGAAATCCAAACTTTGTCACCAGGACCACCAGGACGGTACTTGGGAGCCTTCTTCCGTCGAAGATCTGAATAGAACTTTTAACGTTTGGAAGCCACAGAAAGAATATGATGTATTCTCCGCCAATGACGCGTTAAACTTCGGGCAGAAAGATCAGAAGCAGGATTTTCTGTGGAAGAAGTATGCAAAGGAAATGTTCTGGGTTGATATCCGTAGGCCGCATGAAAAGGAGAGGTCTGAAGGGAGGAATTATACCGGGCGTTATGAGCCAATTCAGCTAATGGGAGATAAGAGGTCCAGTTAGAGTGAAAATGATCCACATAATGTCTAAGATATGTTTCAAGACACTGGTTTACCCTTTCAGTCTGGCCGTTAGATTGTGGATGATGTGAAGTAGACAGAGAAATTGTTGTTCCAAAGTGTTTACAAAGTGATCTCCAGAATCGGGAAACAAACTGTACCCCTCTATCTGAAACGATATCCAGAGGAAATCCATGTATTCTCACAATATGCAAAATTAAAAAGTTCAGAAAGTCTTTTGGCAGACGGTAAGCCGGGTAAGGGAACAAAATGAGCAGTCATAGTGAACTTGTCGACCACCACCCAAATAGTGTTGTTTCCAGCTGAAAAAGGAAGGTCGGTAATAAAGTCCATGGATACATGAGTCCAAGGCTGATGAGGTATGGGCAACGGTTGAAGCAAACCAGAAGGAAGTTAACGAGGAGACTTGTTTGTGGCACATTGTGTGCATACTGAGACATAATCTTTAACATCTTGAGAGAGAGTGGGCCACCAGACATGTTGTTTGATATTTCGAGCGGTGTTACTAATGCCAGGATGTCCAGAGAGGGGACTATCATGAGCCCAAAATAGGATCTTGGAACAAAGGCGTTCAGGAACAAAGAGTAGACCATCAGGAGGTTTACAGGACAAAGGAAGATTCTTTTGAGCAGACTGTAAATCTTGTAACCAGGAAGTTGATAACTGGGCTATGACTTCATGAGGTTGGAGAATGGTACCAGACTCAGGAATTGGGGTATCTTGAAATTGTCTGGAAAGGGCGTCTGCTTTAATGTTTTTAGAACCGGGTATATAGGACAAATTGTAGTGAAACCGGGAGAAGAATAAAGACCAACGTGCTTGCCTGGAATTCAATCGTTTGGCTGTTTGGAGATAAAGAAGGTTTTTATGATCTGTGAGTATGGTAAACGGCAAAGAGGTACCCTCCAGCCAATGCCTCCATTCGTCCAGGGCCATTTTAATGGCAAGCAACTCTTTATTGCCTACGTCATAGTTAAATTCAGAAGGAGTGAACCTTTTAGATTAGAATCTAACAGGATGAATTTTTCCAGTATCAGGAATTCGTTGGGAAAGAACAGCTCCAGCAGCAACAGAGGAAGCATCAACTTCCAGGATGAACTGAAAATCTGGATTCGGGTGACGGAGAATAGGTGCAGAAGAAAAAGCTTCTTTGAGAGACTCAAAAGCTTCAATAGCCTCAGGAGGCCATTCTTTACAATTTTGTCCCTTTCTAGTGAGAGAAGTAAGAGGAGAAGTAATAGTAGCAAAATCTTTGATGAACTTCCTGTAATAGTTGGCGAAGCCCAGAAAACGTTGCAGAGCCTTCAGAGAATCAGGTCTAGGCCAATTCAAAATGGCAGAAAGTTTAGTAGGATCCATTTCAAATCCAGATGCAGATATTACATAACCCAGAAAGGGTATGGATTTTTGATGGAATGAACATTTCTCCAGCTTAGCAAACAGATGGTAATCTCTTAAACGTTGAAGTACTCTCCTGACGTGGTGCACATGATCTTGGTGGTTTTGAGAAAAAATCAGGATATCGTCAAGGTATATGATGACAAAGATATTCAAAAAATCACGAAAAATCTCGTTCACAAAATGTTGAAAAACCGCAGGAGCATTACATAGCCCAAAAGGCATGACCAGATACTCGTAATGCCCAAATCGAGTGTTAAAAGCAGTCTTCCATTCATCTCCCTTGCGTATACGGATAAGATTGTATGCACCACGTAGATCAAGTTTGGTAAATATGGTGGATCCTTGAAGATAAGTAAACAGTTCAGGAATAAGGGGTAGAGGATAACTGTTCTTGATGGTAATTTGATTTAGTCCTCTGTAATCAATACAGGGTCGTAGTCCGCCATCCTTCTTTCCTACAAAAAAGAAACCAGCCCCTACAGGAGAAGAGGAGGGTCGAATAAATCCTCTAGCCAGATTGTCTTTAATATATTCTTCCAAAGCCACGTTTTCAGGTCTAGAAAGTGGATATGTCTTGCCTCGAGGGTAAGTAGCCCCAGGAAGAAGATCAATGGGGCAATCAAAAGGACGGTGAGGAGGAAGACGTTCAGCTTCCTTCTTGGAGAAAACATCCACAAAATCATGATAAGGCATAGGTAGAGAGTCCGGAGTTTCGATTGTGAGAGCGATAGTGAGTGGTAACTTAGTGATCTTTTGAAGACATTTAGTCTGGCATGTTGAGCCCCAGGAGGTGAGTTCGCCAAAAGTCCAAGAAAAAGTAGGATTATGTACTTGGAGCCAGGGAAGTCCCAAAATGATGGGAAATTGAGGAGTAGAAATGACGTCAAAACAAATCGTCTCAGAATGAAGTATTCCAACAGTAAGAAGTAAAAGTTTAGTAGCAAACTGAATGAATCCAGAACCCAAAGGATCTCCACTAACCGTAGAGACAGAAATAGAATACTTTTTCTTTAGTAAGGGTATAGTGTGAGTAGAGACAAATGTGGAGTCAATGAACACACCTCCCGCACCAGAGTCAACAAGAGCTTGGGTATGTATCTTACTATGTCCAACTTGAATGGTTACTGGAACAAAGAGTTTCTTGTATAGGGAATGACTACTTTTTTGGCTTAACCCAGTTCCCTGGACAAAAGTTAAGCCCTGGCTTTTACTGGCCTGGTAGGACAATCCCTTAATAAATGCCCTTTAAGGCCACAGTACAAACACAGGCCAAGATCACGTCTTCTCAAGCGTTCAGTCTCTGTTAATTTTATGCTTCCCACTTCCATAGGTTCAGCCTGATCAGGAGTAGGAGAGACAGGAGTGACTGGATTAGAAAAACGAGGAGCCAAACGAAAAGGAATTCGAGTTGATGATCTCTGTGTTCTATCCCTTTCTTGTTGGCGTTCACGAAATCTGGCGTTGAGACTGATACAAAGATTTATTAAGGCTTCCAAGGATTCTGGAAGTTCCCGATACACCAATTCATCCTTGAGACGCTCAGAAAGTCCTTTACGAAAAGCGGCTCTAAGTGCTTCCTGATTCCAAGTAGTTTCAGAGGCAAGTGTGCGGAACTCAATAGCGTATTGAGAAACTGGTTGACTTCCTTGTTGTAAATCTAAGAGAGTCGCTTCAGCAGCGGAAGATCTTCCAGGTTTATCAAATACATTTGAAAATACAGAGAGAAATGCATCTACATCCAAAAGTATAGAATCATTCTTTTCTAGCAAAGGTGATACCCAAGCCAAAGCTTTTCCTTTCATTAAGGAAATAAGGAATGTAATTCTCGAAGAGGGAGTAGCAAAGAGAGTAGGGCTATTTCGGAAATGGAGACGGCACTGATTCAGAAAACCCCTACAGTCTTCAGGATTCCCATCATACTTATCCGGAAGAGGTATCCTGGGACTCAGTTGTACTTGAGACTGGTTGTTTGGGATCGAAGGAGGTAATGCCTCATTAGAATTAGGATGGGGAGGTGCGGGAGGAACCAAACTTTGTAATAAAGCAGTTCTTTGATCCAGCTTAGAATCCAGGGATTGCAAGTGGGTAGCATGAGATCCTCAGTAGTTGTCCCTGGTGAGCCACGGCCATGGATAATTCAGTGGGGTCCATTTATGGCCCGTTTGTAATGTCAGCCGTTTAGGAATCAGTCCGGGGTTTAACCCAACTGCTAGCGTAAAAAAGTAAAACACACGCTAGCACACTGAGAAATAACCAGGACGTGACCCACTCAGGAAACAAATACGATAGGTTACAAAAAATAATAATTGTTCCTTTAAGCAGAATAGCCACGAAAGAGTTAGCGTTCCTTTTAGAAGATTTGAATCAAACAAATGATAAAAGTTCACTTAGCAACTTGTAGAAGTAAACGTCCCTTTAAGCAGGTTTTGCAATATATAAAAGATAATGTTCTCTTCAAGCAGCTTGTAAAAGTAAATGTCCCTTTAAGTAGGTTTGCAACAAACAAAAAGGCAAAGTTCTCTTTTGTAGCTTGTAAAAGTAAATGTCCCTTTAAACAGGTTTTCAACAAACAAAAAGACAAAGTTCTCTTTTGCAGCTTGTAAAAGTAAATGTCCCTTTAAGCAGGCTTGCAACAAACAAAAGATAAAGATCCTTTATAGAAGATTGTAAAAGAAAATGTCCCTTTAAGTAGGTTTGCAACAAACAAAAGATTATGCTTACTTAAGGCAAGGCTATAGCAGGACAAGACTGAAGCTGACAGGCAAAGGCAATATATATCTAGAGATAGATAAAGGGACTAGGCAAAAGCAAGGTCAGGCAGGCAAGAGTCAGTATCCAGGCATCAGTAGTAGGGATAAGGCATAAGCTAGGTCAGGCAGGCAGTAGTCGGTATCCTGGCATCAGTAGTAGGGATAAGGCATAAGCTAGGTCAGGCAGGCAGTAGTCAGTATCCAGAATCAGAAGCAAAGTCAGACAGGTTCAGAAAATAGTACTCACAACGCCAGAGTAATCCAACAAACGGGCCCCGAGTAAGATCTCCCGCCGTGGTTTAAAGGCAGGAGCGGCGACGTCATCAGAGGGAGTGTCAGAGGACGCGTCACGTTGCTAAGCAACGTGACATCATTCACACTGAGAAGATCCGGGAGCCGCGGCGACACGGCGATGAACGGGAGGATCATGACACACAAATGAGTAAAAACCCCAGTCCCTGCTCCTGAATTGGGACGGAACAGATTACTCCCATGAAGAGAGATCTTTTACACAGCGTAAAAACACTCTTTATCTGGTCTACAGACAATTGAGAAAGACGAAACCACCCTCTGGGCAAACCTTCTATTTTCTTATTCAAGCCTGTACGAAGAAAAAACAGACTGCCTCCTACTATAACCGGTCCCGGATCGGGGCTAACCCACCATGCTGACTTGGAAGCAGCAGCAAGTTCCAAAACTGGATACCGCAAATTGTGGAAAGACACGAAAACTAGGATGTTCGTCATGTAAAAACAGCTTGCCTGCACGCATACAAGGTACAAAAGCTGTAGTTGATCTCAAACTGCAAACCTCTGCTTGCTAGATAGCTAAGCCAACTCACAGAGTACTACAGCTGGCTGTCAGAATAATCTCTTCCAGTCAGGTCCGAACAGGGTCCCCCTTGGAAGGAATAGTAAAAAGTTGAGGTTGAGATGACACATCCACAGACCCAGAGTACGAACAGAAGGCATAGCGAGTAAAGACGGAAGATCCCGAACTCAGAGCCGCCAATTTGGTAGACTGCAAGGAAATATGAGTAATTTAATAACTTAATTTCCTCTAACATTGCAGTGTGCTTCTGCTCCATTCTAAGTCCCAAAGGATAAAGGCTATTAGGAGTAATGTACAAATAAAAATACTGCAGAAGCAGGTGGAATCAAAACTCCCAAGCTCCTGCTTGCAAGCACGTAAGGTTATCCACTAGACCACAGGGGTACACCATTCGTGTGAAAGATTGTAGAATGAAATCACCCTGCAGAAATTTACAAGCAAATGTGAGCGCCTGCCAATCATAGGATGTAGGCGAGGCGACAGGAAAATGGAGCCCATCGTGGGACATAGATGAAAAAGTGTTACTGTACCCTTTAATCCCAAACAGTAACTAAACATGTCACTGAGTGGACAAAACTTAGTTTAATGAAAAGATTATTGCAAGAATAATCATTATTCAAAGAGTACAGAAACTGAAAAACCCTGTTTGTTGTATTTTAAATAAACCTCTTTTCCAATTAATTTAAAATATACTAGAGGCAAGCATTGTATGAAATTGTTGCAAAGAATCAGAATGCTGCTTAAGGCATCTTAAACCTTAATTTTTTTTATTTAAAACATGGGGAGCAGAATATAAGTTAAGAGTAACAAAAAGTGTGACCCTTTGTGTCATGTCTAATAGTTGACAAGAATAAGTGTACTGCTTTATGCAACTTATTAACAGTAAAAACATCTGCAAACAAATCCCCAATAATAAAACTCAAGAAACACCAATGCATTTTTTCTTTAAGAGTTACGTCTATCCCTGAATGGGACACTGAAAATAGATCATAGGAAAGGAACCTTCTAAACAGCATATTGACAACGCCTCTCTGTCTAACGTGACAGAGAAAGCGTTCCATACACATAAGGACTCAACCGTCGGCATGTATAACCTGACAGCTGTATATAGCCGAGCAGGCATCCAGCCCAAACAGCGCGCACACAACAGCGTGTAGCGAAGCTCCGCCCTTCCGCCTCTCCGTGGGCGTATCGAGCCAAACAAGGAAGGCCAAGATGGAGCCACTGAACGGCGCGCACACAATGGCGCGAACGAAGCTCCGTCCATCGTGGGCATATCGAGTTCAATCTCCAGGGCGGATAGACATACTGTATTAAAACAAAATGGAGCCGCCGGGAGAAAACCCTGAAAACTGACAGGCACTTAAAGCCATCTCATTAGTGCCCCAACATGTCAAACACATGCAGAACGAGCATCTCCCTGTCGGCTAATAAAGGTTAACCATAAGCCGTAGTGAACAGGGATAGAAAGGGAACATGTAACCATCCTGTATATTCTGATCTCACTAAAACAGGATAACACAGTCTGCAGCACCAAATCTATGCTGTAACATTAAACATGATCACTCTGCCTGTCGATTTCCTATCCAAAAGAAAACGAAAGGGACAAAGATATGTAAAAACGCAACTATCTCACAATATTAAAGTGATCTATAGGAAAACCCTCCCTGTCGGCTGTTAAATAAAGTATAAGGTATAAGCCGCTGGGAGGCATACAGCAGACATATTGTCTCTGGTATACAGGACTGCCTGAAAAGTACATATCTCAATCCTACACACTATTTAAGTGTTCGGTAGGAAAAAAAACCTCCCTGTCCGCTGTAAATATTTCATAAGTCCCAGGGAGTCAGACATCAGACATGTTGCTTCTCCTATACATGCATTAAACGTAAATAGCTCGCCAGCATCCTAGACACTACTGAAGTGCTCTGTAGCAAAAACCTCCCAGTCGGCTGTTAAATAAGTTAGAAGCCGCTGGGAGTCACACAGCAGACATGTCGTCTTAGAAAAGACATCCCATGCCAGGGATATGTTGAAATATAAAGTGCCAAAACTCTTCTGTTTAGTATATATCCAGAGCATAAAATTTAGCACTTACCTCAGAAGGCTGCCCGGCAGTAAGGCATCTCACCCGGCTTGTGAGAATTATGTCCCACCAGTTCCCATTGCTTTGAAGCCACCAAATGCTTCTCTTATTAACTGAAGAGAGTGAATTGGTCTAGGCTACACCCCAGCACAAAGTAGCACACTTTGGCACTACTTTAAAAAATAATAAACTCTTGATTGAAGAAACTAAAACTAACACCTCACTTTACCTCTTCCTATTACTAACACAGGCAAAGAGAATGACTGGAGTGGGAGGGAAGGGAGGAGCTATATATACAGCTCTGCTGTGGTGCTCTTTGCCTCCTTCTGTTAACCAGGAAGTGATATCCCATGATGAATTCCGTGGACTCGTCATATCTTGTAAAAGAAATCACTACCTCTAGTAGCTCCATATCTACTCCAGTCTCACCGCTCACTCCTCTCAGAGAAAACACAGACACAGGAATACACCTTCCCTCTAGGACAACAAAGCCACATTATCCAGTCCTTTACACTACCATTCACAATGCCATCTTACCACATTGAACTTAGCGAATGGGACCCTTCCCTTTTTACATCCTATTTCAATTTAGCCAGATTTTCACACTTTTTCCACACACATAAACATAAGTCCTCCCTTACTAGACCAACAAAACAGTTTGAAAAGCTTTGCACCTTACCTCAAACCCCAAGACACTTGATTTCCTTCCTACACAGTCTAGTTATATCAGACAACCCCCAATCGCTTCCCAATTACACACACGGCTGGCACAAGGAGCTGGGACATGAAATAGATGCCAAACAATGGCACACAATTTTTAATCTAAGAAAAAAATCATAAGTCTCTGCTCAAATCCAGGAGTCCCACTACTATCCTGAGCAGATGGTATCTGACACCCCAGAGGCTTAAGACAATCTACCCACATACCTCTGAGACCTGCTGGGGAGGTTGTAATGAAGAAGGCACTATGATCCATATCTGGTGGCAATGTCCTAAATTAGAAAATTACTGGAAGGAGATCTTTGAGGAAATGAGTAAGGTCTTAGACTTCCCAATCCATACCTCGCCCGACCTCCTATTATACCACAACCTACCTAAATTTGCAGATAACACCAAAAAATCCCTGTTTATCATTATGCTAAACTGTGCCAAAGAGATTGTTCCTCGACACTGGAAAAAAACAGACCCTCCGCTCTTTTCTGAGTGGAAGACGCATGTCACCAATCTTTTACACCTTGCAAGATACCACTATATGAAAGTAGGTAAACAAGATATCCATGAAATTATGCACCTAATGTGGGAAAGCAATCCCATACAATCCCCTCACTGATACAAACCTCTCCCACAAAGGTACTTCGGCCCCTGTGTAGTCGCTGTTAAATGCCTTCACCTGTGCTTTACTCCCAAACCTAACCCACTCTTCCCCTATTTCCCACCCAGCTCCCCCCTCCTCCCCTACACTCATCCTTTATCCCTTCCAACCATTTTTCTATTTCTTCTCTTCCTCTCCCTCCTGAGCAGGTCTTGCTCAGTAGACATATTACTCTTTGTTTAAACAAAACAGCAACAGTTGATTATTTTTGTTCATATCCCAATTTTGGGATACAGTTCACATATGTTATAATAAAACTAAAAACCATTGAATGCTTAATATACAAGGCACAAGGAGTTCTCTTAATCTGAGCGGAACCCATAACTTTGTCATTTTGGCCGTACCCGGGTTGATAAGGAACACTTACCTTGCTTGAACTTATTGAGGGGGAAACTCTATGGACTTACAACATCTATTAAACTCTCCCTCCAGATACCGCTCAGATTGTCAATACTCATATACTACAATTGTTTCCTGTACCTATTGCCTTGTAATGTTATCTATTTTTTTACCTCTAATAAAGCTTGCAATTGAAAAAAATAAAAATAAAATCATGTTCTAATTTGGTAAGATTATCGACGTTGCATTACTGTGTGTTAATCCCCCGCAAAGAATTAGAGTAGGTTATTTTGTTTACTATTATGGCTCTTTAATAGTTGTTTAGGGCACATCACACATTTCTGCAAAAAAAGGAGATACATTTGTATCGTGTTCAATAAATTAAACAGTTTAAAAATCTTATGGAAAGCAAAAATCCTAACTAAAGTACACATTAAAAATTGTATTTTATTTAAAAGTCATATTAAAAGTATGCAGGACAAAGCAAATTTACATTGTGCAATAGAATTGTAAAGTGTGCAGAAAAATATATTAAAGGTTTACAAAAAAAATCTTATTGTACACTTTAATTTCACAATGCAAACTTAAAATCATACAAAAAAGTACAATATTAGGTCATTTAGTTTTTATTAAAAACATAAATTATGCTTACCTGATAATTTTCTTCCGTGGAAAAGAGTCCACAGTCGCATTTATTACTTGTGGGAAATAAGAACCTGGCCACCAGGAGCAGGCAAAGACACACCAACCACTTCCCCAGTGATTCTGCCGAGGAACAAGGAACAGGGGAAGAAATATCAAGGTGAAAGGGTGCCAGAAGATGAAAAACAACAACGCCTCAAAAACGTGCAGGGGGCTGTGGACTCTTTCAGGTAAGCATAATTTATGTTTTTCTTCCTAATGGGAAGGAGTCCACAGCCGCATTCTTTACTTGTGGGAAAACTATACCCAAGCCAAAGAGGACACTGAATGCCAACAAAGGCACCAACCTAAAACATATGCCATCTCTCAGGGGCAAAAAACCCAGCCACATCCCATTAGACCAACTAGGGGGCCCCGACTAACAATTCACAGAGGGAAAGAACATTTCAGGACAGAAGAAACAAAACCAGGTCTCACAGAAGACCACCAAGATAGGCTCAAAAAGCCTAGACATATGCCCGAATAAAAGGAGCATCACAGGAAAAACAAGTGAAGGACCGGAAGAGAAACAGAAGAATCTCAAGACCCAGCAGATACAAAGACAGCTAAACAGCGATGGCAAGCGTCAACCACAGAAGACGAGGCCACAAAGGGGAAAATCCCCTACCCCAGCTAACCAGCTGAAGACCAAGTCCAACGCCCCAGACCACAAGAGACTGAGAGCGCCCTGTAAACAAAAATTCTGCAGCCAGAAAATATTCAAGAAAGATGACCTAGGCAGTGGCACGAGAAGAGAAGACGCAGCACCCACCAGGAAAGAGACAAAACACTTGACCTTGTGCACCAAGACTGCGCAGACAGGCACAAGACCACAACAGGCTGTAGAACAGCCGAAACATCAACCCTGAATCAACTCTCCGATAGAGGGAACCCAAAGGATCCAATCCCCACAGATGATTCAGAGAACACCTCATCTGGGACCCCAAGCAGCCTAAAAGGCGATGAAGGAGCAGGAAGTCCAATAAGATCGCACATGCGCACAAGACTAAGTTGTTCAGGGAACGGAATCCCACTCCCACCGCAAAAAAGGTGGAAGGTAGCAACAAGCCACACTGTAGAAAAATTGCGACCAGAAACACGGGGAATCCTCCCAGAAAATGTAAGACAAGAATCCCAAAAACAAGTCCACAAGGCAGCACCAACAAACGAGGAGCAATGTGACCAACCACTCCCTTAGAGAAAACACGAGTCCTCCAGAGGAAGACACAAGACAGTGAGCATGTGTCTAAGACACAAAAGAAGAACCAAGACAGGCCTACCATCCAGAGCCCAAAAGGGTGCAAAACCTTCAAGAGAAAACCTCTCAAACCCCCCAACAAAGGCAACAAGGCAAAACAACCTGCCAAAACCACATGCCGTGTGGAAAGTCTGCAGAATGCAGAGAAAAACTAAGGAGAAAGGCCACAACATGGGTAGATCCATGTACTAGACAAGAAGGGAAACAACAGGGCAAAATAACTCTTTAGAAGAAAGGCCCAGAGCCCACCCTCCTTATAACAAGAGTAACCAACCGGAAAAAGTCCAGACTCCCCAAAGGAGAGACAATGAACCCCATCCTGACCGAACCCCTAACCCCCAAGGGGAAAACAGGGACAAGAATAGAACAGCTTCAACAATACTGCCTGAATCCTGAACGCCCCCCCCCCCCCCAGTCTGAGACTGGAGGGCGCCAGAAATTTCACGAGCAAGAACCCGAGTCAACACGACCCGAGTCCTTCCATCTCATCTATGAGAAAAGGACCTCGAACAGAGGAACTTCAGAAGGACACAGGAAAAACACTGCAAAAAACAACGCAGAATGATTCCCATGAAAAAACCTTGGACCGCAAGCCATGAGGCACTAGACCCTGAAGAGACAGAGCTCACACATCCAGAATCCCAGTGGAGCAAAAGGCTCCCAGAGTCACAGGTATGAGGAACGAGCCACCCCTGCATGGCAAGCCCTAGGCTAGCCACCCGACAGCACCGGCCATCAAAGCACCCCGACAAAAAACCCGGGAAAAAAAACCAGTGGAATAGAATGGACGTAGGAGTCTCCAGAGGAACTACCCACGGCAGCTCCAAATCTGTAACCACAAACAGTGGAGAAGGACATACCCCTCGCAAAGGGGAAGCAAAGCGACACGGCAGAAAAACCACTGACCCAGTCACCAAGCAGACTGACCGGGCCAGCCCAAGCGCTCCTGACATCCTGACCCGAAGGCCACAATGAGCTGTATAGTGTAGTTTATAAAACAAAACAAACTACAACAAGTGAACAAACAAGTCCCGTCGGACCAGCCAGGCGCAATGTGCGTCACTAACCTAATAACAAGGCACACAGAAAAAAACTCTGGACCACAATCCGGGAACAACTTCGGTGGAAGTAACTCAGCAATCCATCCCAGGAATTTTCCGCAGGAAATATAATTAAAGGAAAACAATCTGGATAAAGAAATAAGGGCACCTGTAGGTATCCGCGAAGAAGGAACTAGGTCTCTGCAGGACCCGCAAAAATGAAGACCAGAATCTTCAGAAAAAATCTGGGAAAGATTGCAACAGACCGACAGGAGATTACAACATCCCCATTAGTCTAGTTAGGAAAAACACATGAGAGCTAAGAAGTCCCCATCCGATAAAGGAAAGGATCCCCCAATAGGTCAAAAATAACGAAAAGAAAAACATGGGGGAACAATCACCCCCGGGGGAAATATTATAGAGCAACCCACGGTCTGAACACTCGGTATAGGTGGGCAGGAACACAACTGCGAGGAAACCTCAGGGTCCTGCAGGCGAACAAGTGCCATCAATATATTAAAACGAAAATGTCCCGCCATCTCCGGAGGAAACAATCCACCCTGCGTGGAGGAGACATCAATGTCCGGGTCACTCGCAAGAGTAGAAGAAAGGTGCGTTTGGGAAGGTGCCACGTGAGGAACAGAGCCCCCAAAGGCCGATGGCTCAGCAGGCCCAAGGTCCCCCGAGCTCGAGGGACCCAGCATACTACACAGGCATAAGAGACACGACTGGTAGACTTGCAACAACGGTGCCAAAGTACGGTCCTCGTCCGAGGATGACTCCGAATCTGAAATTATGATAGTCCCGGCATTAGAATCCTCCATGGCTAAGACTATCAATTAAACACTATATTGAAAAAACTACCGGCACCTGATACCCACAATCGCTGGGGCACTCACCACCTCCTATGACCAGACCTCAGCGGAGCAGACTTTTCCATCTTCACCACATGGTCAGGAATGAGGAAGCGGAAGAGTAACCACCCAAGTGTAACCACGTCTGGTCACCAGGTGCCCCGCGTAATCCAAAAAGCGCGCCTCCAAAAGGTGGCAACTAGGCCCACATAGAAAGTTAAGCAAGTTTGAAAACAAGAATAGGTTTACACCCAAAGGTGTAATTCCAGGCCTTGCAGTCTGCAAGCCCATAAAACAAACTACTATGCTCAACATAGATTAACACTAGATGTCTCGGCCACAGAGCGCTACCCACTACACAAGGCAGGTTGAATCACATAATAAACATGATTAAAGACCCCTCCCCGTTCATAAATCCTCCCTAAGGAGGAAATTAGCCCTAGATTCCCAGATCGGTACAGAAGGTGCCTCACTGAGACCCATACTTAGCTAGCACAATAAATCACATTACAGTGAATGTAATAAAATTAAACAATCTTACCGGAATCTACGCCGTGGAACAGGAACACGGCCCTTCAAGTGTGAGGAATAGTAGCATCGCCTCCGTCATGAGAGAAAAAGGAAATTTATGCTTACCTGATAAATTTATTTCTTTTACGATACGACAAGTCCACGGATTTCATCCTTACTTGTGGGATTAAACCTCCTGTTAGCAGGAAGTGGCAAAGAGCACCACAGCAGAGCTGTATATATAGCTCCTCCCTTCCCTCCCCCTCCAGTCATTCGACCGAAGTTAGGAAGAGAAAGGAAAAGCCAAAGGTGCAGAGGTGACTGAAGTTTAATAAACATAGATAAATAAATACCTGTCTTAGAAATGACAGGGTGGGCCGTGGACTCATCATATCGTAAAAGAAATAAATGTATCAGGTAAGCATAAATTTCCTTTTCTTTTACAAGATATGACGAGTCCACGGATTTCATCCTTACTTGTGGGATACAATACCAAAGCTACAGGACACGGATGAAAGGGAGGGACAAGACAGGAACCTAAACGGAAGGCACCACTGCTTGAAGAACCTTGTAAACCCTGTAAAACCCTGTAAAATTTGGAAAAAGTGTGAAGAGACTACCAAGTTGCAGCCTTGCAAATCTGTTCAACAGAAGCATAGTTTTTAAATGCACATGAGAAAGCCACAGCCCTAGCGGAATGAGCTGTAATTCTATCAGGAGGCTGCTGTCCAGCAGTCTCATATGCCAGACGGATGATACTCTTCAGCCAAAAAGAAAGAGAGGTAGCCGTAGCTTTCTGGCCCCTACGCTTTCCAGAGAAAACAACAAATAATGAAGATGATTGACAAAATTCTTTAGTCGCCTGCAAGTAAAACTTCAGGGCACGGACCACGTCCAAGTTATGCAACAGACGCTCCTTCTTAGAAGAAGGATTAAGACATAATAAATGAACAACAATTTCCTGATTAATATTCTTATTAGAAACAACCTTAGGAAGGAAACCAGGTTTGGTACGTAAAACCACCTTATCAGAATGGAAGATAAGATAAGGCGAGTCACATTGTAATGCTGAAAGCTCAGAGACTCTACGAGCAGAAGAAATAGCAACCAAAAATAAAACTTTCCAAGATAACAACTTAATATCTATGGAATGCAAGGGTTCAAATGGAACCCTTTGAAGAACTCTAAGAACTAAATTCAAACTCCAGGGTGGAGCAATTGGTCTAAACACAGGCTTGATTCTAGTCAGAGCCTGATAAAAAGACTGAACGTCCGGAACATCTGCCAAACGTTTGTGTAGTTAAATCGACAAAGCAGAAATTTGTCCCTTTAAGGAACTTGTTGATAACCCCTTCTCCAATCCTTCTTGGAGAAAGGATAAAATACTGGGAATCCTAACTCTACTCCATGAGTAGCCCTTGGATATGAAGCAATAAACATATTTACGCCATATCTTATGGTAGATCCTTCTAGTAACAGGCTTACGTGCCTGAATCAAAGTATCAATGACCGAATCAGAGAACCCCCGCTTAGATAAAATCAAGCATTCAATCTCCAAGCAGTCAGTTGCAGAGAAACTAGATTTGGGTGTTGGAAGGGTCCCTGAATGAGAAGGTCCTGCCTCAATGGAAGCTTCCATGGCGGCAGAGAAGACATGTCCACTAGATCCGCATACCAAGTCCTGCAAGGCCACGCAGGCGCGATTAAAATTACTGAAGCCCTCTCCTGTTTGATCCGAGCAATCACCCGGGGAAGGAGAGCAAACGGTGGAAACACATAAGCTAGGTTGAACAACCAAGGCACTGCCAAGGCATCTATCAGTTCGGCCTGAGGATCCCTTGACCTGGATCCGTATCTTGGAAGCTTGGCGTTCTGACGAGACGCCATCAGATCCAATTCCGGTCTGCCCCATCTGAGGATCAGAGTGGCAAAGACCTCCAGGTGGATTTCCCACTCCCCCGGATGAAACGTCTGTCTGCTTAGAAAGTCCGCTTCCCAGTTGTCCACTCCTGGGATGTAGATAGCTGACAGATAACAAGAGTGAGCCTCCGCCCACCGAATTATCTTGGATACTTCTGTCATCGCGAAGGAACTCCTTGTTCCTCCCTGATGATTGATGTAAGCCACAGTCGTTATGTTGTCCGACTGAAAGCGAATGAATTTGGCCAAAGCCAACTGAGACCACGCCTGAAGCACATTGAATATTGCTCTCAATTCCAAAATATTGATTGGAAGAAGTGACTCCGACTGAGTCCACACACCCTGAGCCTTCAGGGAATTCCAGACTGCCCCCCTAGTAGGCTGGCGTCCGTTGTCACTATCACCCATGAGGGTCTGCAAAAGCACGTCCCTTGGGACAGATGATCCGGCGACAACCACCAAAGAAGAGAGTCTCTTGTCTCCTGATCCAGATCTATATGAGGAGACAAATTTGCATAATCTCCATTCCACTGCCTGAGCATGTTCAATTGTAGCGGTCTGAGATGAAAACGAGCAAACGGAATGATGTCCAATGCTGCCACAATCAATCCAATTACCTCCATGCACTGAGCCACTGATGGCCAAGGATTGGACTGAAGGGCTCGGCATGTATGCAGAAACTTTCTGACCTCTGTCAAGAAAATTTTCATGGATATGGAATCTATTAGAGTTCCCAGGAAGGGAACCCTGGTCTGTGGAATTAATGAACTCTTTTCTAGGTTCACCTTCCACCCGTGAGTCCTCAGAAAGGACAGAACCATGTCTCTATGAGACTTTGTCAGATGGTAAGACGACGCCTGGATCAGAATATTGTCTAGGTAAGGCGCCATTGCAATACCCCACGGCCTGAGAACCGCCAGAAGGGACCCTAGAACTTTCGTGAAGATCCTGGGTGCTGTGGCCAACCCGATGGGAAGAGCCACAAACTGAAAATGTTTGTCCAGGAAGGCAAACCTTAGGAACTGCTGATGATCCTTGTGGATAGGAATATGAAGGTATGCATCCTTCAAGTCCACGGTAGTCATATATTGACCCTCCTGGATCAATGGCAGAATTGTTCGAATAGTCTCCATCTTGAAGGATGGGACTCTGAGAAACTTGTTTAGACTTTTTAGATCTAAAATAGGACGAAACGTGCCCTTTTTTTGGGGACCACGAAAAGATTTGAGTAAAACCCCTGTCCCTGTTCCAGTCTTGGAACGGGAAGAATTACTCCCATAGTAGAGAGGTCTTTTACACAACGTAAGAACGCCTCTCTTTTTATCTGGTCTACAGACAATCGTGAAAGGAGAAACCTCCCCCTTGGGTGAGAGTTTTGGAATTCCAGTTGATACCCTTGGGACACGATTTCCAGTGCCCAAGGATCATGAACATCTCTTACCCAAGCCTGAGCAAAGAGAGAAAGTCTGCCCCCTACTAGATCCGGTCTCGTTTAGGGGTCCGCCCCTTCATGCTGTCTTGGTAGCAGCAGCGGGCTTCTTGGGTTGTTTACCCTTGTTCCAAGCCTGATTGGGTCTCGAGACGGACTTGGCCTGAGCAAAATTCCCTTCCTGTCTGGCAGAAGAAGAGGACGAAGAGGGGACTCCTTTAAAGTTCCGAAAGGAACGAAAATTATTTTGATTACCCTTCAGCTTAGCAGTTTTATCCTGAGGTAGGAGATGACCCTTACCTCCCGTAATGTCAGAAATTATTTCTTTCAAGTCAGGCCCGAATAGGGTTTTTCCTTTGAAAGGAATAGCCAAAAGCTTTGACTTAGATGACACATCAGCAGACCAAGACTTTAACCATAATGCTCTATGCGCTAAAATGGCAAATCCAGCATTCTTAGCCACCAATTTGGCAATCTGAAAGGCGGCATCTGCAATAAAAGAATTAGAGCCTTAACTCTATCTAAAATATCCTCGAAAGGAGTCTCAGTCTTAAGAGACTCTTCTAAGGCGTCAAACCAGAAGGCCGCCACAGTGGTAACTGATACAATGCAGGCCGTCGGTTGTAAAAGGAAACCCTGATGAATAAACAACTTCTTTAGAAGACCCTCCAATTTCTTATCCATTGGGTCTTTGAAAGCACAACTGTCCTCAATAGGAATAGTTGTACGCTTAGCCAGGGTACATATAGCTCCCTCCACCTTAGGGACTGTTTGCCAAGAGTCCCGCACAGTGTCAGATATGGGATACATTTTCTTAAAATTAGGAGAAGGTGAGAACGGGATACCCGGTCTGTCCCATTCCCTCCTAATAATCTCCGAAATTCTCTTAGGAACCGGAAAAACATCAGTGTAAGCAGGTACCTCTAAATATTTGTCCATCTTACATAATTTCTCTGGTGGTACCACAATAGAGTCACAGTCATCCTGAGTCGCCAAAACCTCCCGAAGTATCAGGCGGAGGTGTTCGAGTCCGTCTGAGGTAGCGCACTTCCCGAGTCAGAAAGTTCCCCCTCAGACAGAAGTTCCCTGACCCCCAAATCAGATCCCTGTGAGGGTACATCGGAAATAGCCAACAAAGCATCAGAGGACTCAGTATTCACATTGACTTCTATCCTACTGCATTTGCCCTGTAACACTGGCAACTTAGATAATACCTCTGTAAGGGTAGTTGACATAACTGCAGCCATAGCCTGCAGGGTAAATGAATTAGACGTGGTTGAAGAACTCAGCGTCGCTTGGGTGGGCGTTAAAGGTTGTGATGCTTGGGGAGAATTTGGCGGCATACCCTGATTCTCCTCAGACTGAGAATCATCCTTAGACACACTTTCTTTAAATAAAATCTGCTCTTTACATTGTAAGGCCCTTTCAGTACATGAGGGACAAAAAGTAAGAGGGGGTTCCACAGTGGCATCTAAACACATAGAACAAGTAGATTCCTCAAGTTCAGACATGTTAAACAGACTAGCAGTAGCAATAATAGTCGTTTAATGCTTGATATATTGCACTCTGAAGTCAAACATATATTAATTTTTTTTTTTTAACTAAACAGTGTACTGAGCCTTTAACTAATAAAGCACAACCTTTTTTACTGTTATAAGGCAAAACAACGTTTTCGGCAAACAAAAAACGCCTTATGTGTCCCAAATAGCTTAATAATATTGCACCACTAGATAGGGAATATTACATCTCAAATTAAATCAATTTTGACCAAACATTACTCAAGGCTATCAAATATATTAAATCAGGCCCCTGCACCTCGCCACAGCTCTGCTGCGGCGCTTCCTACCTGCCCCCAGAGCATCCTGAAGGAACGATCTCAGTCTCTCCGTATTTTCGAGTAGCAAACCGAGCTAGGCCCCACCGGAGCCTCAGGACCTTGCTGTATGTGGTGGGGGTGGGGAGCGCTAGTAGTATTAGCTGTGAGTAGGACTAAATGTTAGTGATAATTATATATACTATCTAATTAATTGTGTGTATTATTCACAAAATACTCCTATGTTTTATCGACCTGTCCTGTGTCTTCGTGATAGTGAGTTATATTTTGTTCTGTGTGTATACTGTCTGGTACTAATTAATTAGATAGTATATATAATTATCACTAACATTTAGTCCTACTCACAGCTAATACTACTAGCGCTCCCCACCCCCACCACATACACCTTGTATATCTCTGATATTGGGAGAATATCAGAATTGGGGTAGCATTGTGAGCTGAAAAGGTCTGATAATAGCACACGCTACACACACCTCTACCTCAGGACCTTGCTGCCTATTCAGAAATTACACTGTGCAATGGAGTGCGCAAAAATAGGCCCCGTCCACCGTGGGCGTAACATCATCTTAACCAAGACCCGCATGGGTAGAAAGCAAAACAACATATAGGGCCAGAATTAGCCACACACACAGCGCAGAAAGCGCATCACCGTGTTAAAACATCTCCTGTCAGCCAGCAGTCTAACACCATTCTAACCGCATCTCCCAGCGTCAGCCCACAAATAAAGATTTTAAGCTGTAAAAATTTAAAAGTGACATGCCAGTACACTATAAAATAATTAGAAAAATAGGGAATTCCAGGTACACCATTACTCTCTATAGTGTATACTGCTTACCCCCTCCCCAGCTAGGGAATATTGTCAGCCTGTTCTGATGTAACAAGTCTCCCCAGAAACAAAAGACTGAACATACCTCAATGCTGTTTGTAGCATGACACCGTTCTCCACACTGAAGATTTTTCCTTACACTACCTCCAGTTGTTCTGTGGGAACCAGAAAGGATCTTGGATAACATTTGCTAAGATCATCAACATCAGGGCAGAATAAATAAAATGTCTCCACTCCTCTTGGGAAGTTATAGACTGACAATTTCTCCCTGAGAAAAATAGTACTCACTGGCACCATTTTAAAATAAAAAACTTCTTGATTGAAGAATCTAAACTAACACCTCACTTTACCTCTTCCTATCACTAACACAGGCAAAGAGAATGACTGGAGGGGGAGGGAAGGGAGGAGCTATATATACAGCTCTGCTGTGGTGCTCTTTTCCACTTCCTGCTAACAGGTTTAATCCCACAAGTAAGGATGAAATCAGTGGACTCGTCATATCTTGTAAAAGAAATAGCAGGTAGCAAAACAAAATTTGGCAACGCCAAGTGCTGAAGGAGCTGTTAATATGAGTCGGGATGGTGTCGCAGGGGAAGCTCCCACCGCATCTCTGGACTCTAACTTTCACCCAGGTCCTCCAGGTGAGACTGACAGGACTACTTAAAACTCCCGTCCCATGTCGAAGGGTAGTACCCTCCATAAGAGACATATTGAAAAATAAATAAAGTGCAATAATCTAAAATAAAAACTTTTGACACTTCTCCGCCAACCTCCTGGGACGAAAAGCAAAGAATCACTGAGAGATAGGGGAAGTGGGAGGAGTATTTAAGCCTTTGGCTGGTGTGTCTGTGCCTCCTCCTGGTGGCCAGGTTCTTATTTCCTTATTTCCCACAAGTAATGAATGCAGCTGTGGACTTTTTCAAATTAGGAAGAAAATTAATCTTGTAGTCTTGGCGAGTGGGCTGAACAGGGGCAATATGCAGAACAAAATGAAGGCAAGGTACATGATGTTGAAAACACTGCAATTTAATGTGTATGTGCTTAAAAATAGACTTATCATCAGTGTCACATGCATCCTATTACAAGTGCTCTCCCCTGCAAAATTCTCAATTCCAGAGAGCTTCATTACTTTCTATGGAAGGCTGCTCACCACTCGCAAGAACATTAAGGTTTAGCCTTTTTTTTTTTTTTTAAGATTTGAGTGAAGTCTGCCATTGAAATGGTCAGAATGACAATGTCACTTCATTAAAAATAAATAATTATATTGGAGTGAGTGAGCTAACAATAACCCTGTAAGAAAAAAACATAAGTGAAATAGTAGTTGGTGAAATAAACAGATAACTGAGCAAAATCAATAAACAATGGGCTACATTACAAGTGGAGGGCTAATTTATCACACAAATTTGCCCGCTTGCAGGCTGACAATAAATAACCATCCATTACAAGTGGCTGATTATTGTTACCGCGAGTTTGCTTCAGATCTCTGGTTAATTGTATAAATGTTCACCAAATGACCTCAAAATCAAGTGTAATATACTTTATTAAAAATAAAGATAGCAGCATCTTTATTTTTTAATAAAAAGTAAATTTATGCTTACCTGATAAATTAATTTCTTCTATGGTAAGACAAGTCCACGGATTCATCCTTTACTTGTGGGATATTATACAGGACACGGATGAACGGGAGGGACAAGACAGATGGTTAAACAGAAGGCACCACTGCTTGAAGAACTTTTCTCCCAAAAATAGCCTCCAAAGAAGCAAAGGTATCAAATTTGTGATATTTGGAAAAGGTATGAAGCGAAGACCAAGTCGCAGCCTTACAAATCTGTTCAACAGAAGCATCATTTTTAAAAGCCCATGTGAAAGCCACCGCTCTAGTAGAATGAGCTGTAATTCTTTCTGGAGGCTGCTGTCCAGCAGTCTCGTATGCCAAACGGATGATGCTTTTCAGCCAAAAGGCAAGAGAGGTAGCCGTAGCTTTTTGACCTCTACGTTTTCCAGAATAGACAACAAACAAAGAAGATGTTTGACGGAAATCTTTGGTCGCTTGCAAGTAAAACTTTAAAGCACGAACCACGTCCAAGTTGTGCAATAGACGCTCCTTCTTAGAGGAAGGATTAGGACACAGAGAAGGAAGGAATCCAGGTTTGGTACGCAAAACCACCTTATCAGCATGGAAATCAAGATAAGGCAAGCCGCATTGCAATGCAGATAGTTCATAAACTCTTCGAGCCAAAAAGATAGCAACTAAAAACAGAACTTTCCAAGATAGAAGCTTAATATCTATGGAATGCATAGGTTCAAACAGAACCCCTTGAAGAACTTTAAGAACTAAATTCAAACTCCATGGCGGAGCAACAGGTTTAAACACAGGCTTGATTCTAACTAAAGCCGGACAGAACGACTGAAACATCTGCCAGACGCTTGTGCCAGGTTGAACGACCAGGGTACTGCTAGAGCATCTATCAGTACTGCCTGTGGCTCCCTTGACCTGGACCCGTAACAAGGAAGTTTGGCGTTCTGACGAGACGCCATCAGATCCAATTCTGGTGTGCCCCATTGCTGAATCAATTGTGCAAACAACTCCGGATGGAGTTCCCACTCCCCCGGATGAAAAGTCTGACGACTTAGAAAATCTGCTTCCCAGTTCTCCACCCCTGGGATATAGATTGCTGATAGATGGCAAGAGTGGGTCTCTGCCCATCTAATTATTTTGGTAACCTCTATCATCTCTAGAGAACTCTTTGTTCCCCCTGATGATTGATATATACTACAGTCGTGATATTGTCCGACTGGAATCTTATGAATCTGGCCGACGCTAGCTGAGGCCACGCCTGAAGCGCGTTGAATATCGCTCTCAGTTCTAGAATATTTATCGGGAGGAGAGCAAGTCCACAAACCCTGTGCTTTCAGGGAATTCCAGACTGCACCCCAGCCCAATAGGCTGGCGTCCATCGTCACTATGACCCACGCTGGCCTGCGGAAACACATTCCCTTGGACAGATGAGCCTGTGACAACCACCAAAGAAGAGAGACTCTGGTCTCTTGGTCCAGATTTATCTGAGGAGATAAATCTGCATAATCCCCATTCCACTGTCTGAGCATGCAAAGTTGCAGTGGTCTGAGATGCAAGCGAGCAAATGGAACTATGTCCATTGCCGCTACCATTAAGCCGATTACCTCCATACACTGAGCCACTGACGGCCAAGGAATGGAATGAAGAGCTCCACAGATGGATAAAATTTTTGATTTCCTGACCTCCGTCAGAAAAATTTTCATGTCCACTGAATCTATCAGAGTTCCCAGGAATGGAACTCTTGTGAGAGGGATAAGTGAACTCTGTTTTATGTTCACCTTCCACCCGTGAGATCTTAGAAAAGCCAACACTATGTCCGTGTGAGACTTGGCTAGTTGGTAAGTCGACGCCTGGATTAAGATATCGTCCAGATAAGGCGCCACAGCTATGCCCCGCCACCTTAGAACCACCAGAAGGGACCCTAGCACCTTTGTGAAAATTCTGGGAGCCGTGGCCAAACCGAAGGGAAGAGCCACAAACTGGTAATGCTTGTCCAGAAAGGCAAACCTGAGGAACTGGTGATAATCTTTGTGGATAGGAATGTGTAGATACGCATCCTTTAAATCCACGGTGGTCATATATTGACCCTCCTGGATCATTGGCAAAATAGTCCGAATGGTCTCCATCTTGAAGGATGGGACTCTGAGGAATTTGTTTAGGATCTTGAGATCCAAAATTGGTCTGAAGGTTCCCTCTTTTTTGGGAACCACAAACATATTGGAGTAGAACCCTTGCCCCTGTTCTGTTTTTGGAACTGGGCAGATCACTCCCATGGTATATAAGTCTTCTACCCAGCGTAAGAATGCCTCTCTTTTTGTCTGGTTTACAGACAATTGAGAAAGATGGAATCTCCCCCTTTGGGGAGAATCTTTGAAATCTAGAAGATACCCCTGGGTTACGATTTCTAAAACCAAGGAGTCCTGAACGTCTCTTGCCCAAGCCTGAGCGAAGAGAGAAAGTCTGCCCCCTACTAGATCCGGTCCCGGATCGGGGGCTACCCCTTCATGCTGTCTTGGTGGCAGCAGCGGGCTTCTTGGCCTGTTTACCCTTGTTCCAAGTCTGGTTAAGTCTCCAGACTGACTTGAATTGAGCAAAATTCCCCTCTTGCTTTGCGGCAGGGGAAGAGGTAGAGGGACCACCTTTGAAGTTTCGAAAGGAACGAAAATTATTTTGTTTGGTCCTCATCTTATTCGTCTTATCCTGAGGAAGGGCATGGCCTTTCCCTCCAGTGATGTCTGAAATGATCTCTTTCAGTTCAGGCCCGAATAGGGTCTTACCCTTGAAAGGGATGGCTAAAAGCTTAGCCTTTGATGACACATCAGCAGACCAGGACTTAAGCCATAACGCTCTACGTGCTAAAATGGCAAAACCTGAATTCTTCGCCGCTAATTTAGCAAGTTGAAAAGCAGCGTCTGTAATGAAAGAATTAGCTAGCTTGAGAGCCCTAATTCTATCCAGAATATCATCTAATGGGGTCTCAACCTGAAGAGCCTCTCCAGAGCCTCGAACCAAAAGGACGCTGCAGTAGTTACAGGAACAATGCACGCTATATATAGGTTGGAGAAGAAAACCTTGATGAACAAATATTTTTTTCAGGAGACCCTCTAATTTTTTATCCATAGGATCTTTGAAAGCACAACTGTCCTCAATAGGTATAGTTGTATGCTTAGCCAGGGTAGAAATAGCTCCCTCCATCTTAGGGACCGTCTGCCACGAGTCCCGCACGGCGTCTGATATGGGAAACATTTTCTTAAAAGTAGGAGGGGGAGTGAACGGAATACCTGGTCTATCCCACTCCTTAGTAACAATTTCCGAAATCCTCTTAGGGACCGGAAAAACATCAGTGTAGGCAGGAACCTCTAGGAATCTGTCCATTTTACACAATTTCTCTGGAACTACAATAGGGTCACAATCATCCAGAGTCGCTAAAACCTCCCTGAGCAATAAGCGGAGGTGTTCTAGTTTAAATTTAAAAGCCGTCATATCTGAGTCTGTCTGAGGGAACATATTTCCTGAATCAGAAATCTCTCCCTCAGCCAGCAAATCCCTCACTTCAGAACATTGTGAGGGTACATCGGATATGGCTAATAAAGCGTCAGAGGGCTCAGCGTTTGTTCTCACACCAGACCTACTGCGCTTCCCCTGCAACCCAGGCAGCTTAGATAAAACCTCTGTGAGGGTAGTATTCATAACTGCGGCCATATCTTGCAGGGTGAAAGAATTAGACGAACTAGAAGTACTTGGCGTCGCTTGTGCGGGCGTTAACGGTTGTGACACTTGGGGAGAATTAGATGGCATAACCTGATTCCCTTCTGACTGAGAATCATCCTGTGACATACTTTTAGTAGCTAAAATATGTTCTTTACAATTTACTGACCTTTCAGTGCATGAAGGACACATTCTAAGTGGAGGTTCCACAATGGCTTCTAAACATATTGAACATTGACTTTCCTCAATGTCAGACATGTTGAACAGGCTAGTAATGATTACAAACAAGCATGAAAACACTTTATTTAGTGAAAAAAATAACAATCTTAAAAAACGGTACTGCGCCTTTAAGAGAAAAAAAGCATACACGTTCTGCAAAACAGCCTAAACATGCACCAAATTTTTCAAAATTTTGTAAGCAGATACAATATATGTAGTAAAGATTGCGCCACAAGGTATTTTAACATTTAACCCCTTAATGTGCAAACCGGATTGAAAATAGGCCCAGATCTGGAAAAAAAACACCCTCAGCACCTTGCCACAGCCCTGCTGTGGCCCTACCTGCCCTCGGGATAGTAAATGTAGGGTTAAAGCTTCGATTTGGCCCAAAACATCCACCAGGGCCCTCAGGAGTTAGAGCTTGCTGCTTGCTGAGAGAAACTAACTGCGCATCTGAGGCACGAAAATAGGCCCCGCCCGTTTCACTCTGTCTCCACAGCCTCAAAGAACTGCACCAGAGCGGTTATAACTAGCCATGTGGGTTCTGAGACCCAGAAATTAAGCCATGTGTGCCCTCAATAAAGTTGCCCAAAACGTTATTGCCCACAAAATGTTAAAGCACTCCCAGATCATAAAAGTTTGCCCACAAACATTTACAACTCAGTGTCAACCATATTTGTAATTGGCCCCGTATGCAAGCTTAGTAATGCCTTTCTTATTAGCTCTAGGATTACTGCTTACCATTACCCTCCTGGGTATAATGTCAGCCTTTCTGAAATACACAGTCTCTCCAGAAAAATATGACTGAAAATACGTCACTGCTGCATAGCATGAAAACGTTCCTCACACTGAAGTTATCTGTACTCCTCAGCCTCTGTGGGAACAGCACTGGATCTTAGTTACAAATGCTAAGATCATCATCCTCCAGGCAGCAGTCTTCATCCATCTGCTGCCTGAGAGTAAATAGTACACACCGGTACCATTTAAAATAACAAACTCTTGCTTGAAGAAATTAAAAACTAATATTTTATCACTTCTTTCACTTTACACTTCCTAGTACTTAGAGTAGGCAAAGAGAATGACTGGGGGGTGGAGCTAAGGGAGGAGCTATAGACAGCTCTGCTGTGGTGCTCTTTGCCACTTCCTGTTAGCAGGAGGATAAAATCCCACAAGTAAATGATGAATCCGTGGGCTCGTCTTAACTTTATAGAAGAAATAACTGCAATAAGCAGTAATGGTGGTTTAAAGTTGGCGGGTGTGGAGTGTTAGAAAAAAAACAGCATTGAAAAGTGCCTTTACATAGAGACCTATGGGAACTGTGTGTTCCCAGTAAATATATAGTCATATACATATATATTTACAATTTGCTGCCATTGCTGCACAACTTACCCCTTTGCTGCACTAGGTTCCCATGCCGTGTCTCACAGCATGAGAAAGAGGCTCTCATTGGAGCATATGAAAGAGTGCTCTCGTGAGCACAATGCTTCCCAGCAATGGGAATGCGAGCTCGCTTTTGCATTGCGCACAACTTGTAATACCAGTGCACATTTGCGTGCGCTGGTATTACTTAGTGGAGCACAAATATCACTTTCGTGAAAGCGATATTTAGTGCTCCACTTGTAATCTAGCCCTGAATGTTAACTTATCAAATTTCCTTTAATTGTGATTGGCAAAAAAAGTAAAGAAGAAATAGTAGCAATACCATATAGATGATGTCTTGAGTGAGTGGTTGAGGGGGGAGTTGTATTTCTTGAGCTGGAACACTGTCATCCAATGTCTGCTGCTCCCAAACATTATCAGGTGGCTAGAAGAATAGTAGTTAAATGCATTAGTTGTGCTCTCTGCATGTAAAAGGGATACATTCAAACATGGTAAAATGAATAGAGGATTTTGTTTGTACTTCTGGAAAGAGTAATGATGCCATGCTGTAAAAGATACAGTGAGTTGTATAATTACAGTATATGTACTTGGTGCTAGACATTCTTTAGAATCTACATGTTTCTACATACTTTAGACTAAATATACACAGTATCTTCTTGTTCTTAAATGAAAAACAATATATTGGAGAAGAAGTAATAAATCATTAGTAGGGAAATAAATTTGCACAAATATAGTAGTTTCTTTTTTAGGGGACTTGCTACTGAAGTTATCACCTTACAGAGTACAATGAAAAGGATGGTGCTACAAAGAAGGCCTGAGACACAATAGGCAGGTCCTATAGAAAAGGACCTTATTTGAATGGTTTAGATGCATTTGGTTTTGCTGCTTCCACTCCCCACTTTTAAATTATTTTAGTGGTTTAGTGGCACAACACTTGGCTGCTCCCAATACTTGTTTTATATAGCCACCAAGTTAGTCTCACTACACCTATCTCCATTTTGTTTGCAAATCAAAAAGAGGAGGTTTCACTGTGTGGAGATTAACCGATTCCCGCTAAACACACTGACTGCAGTGATTAGATATCAATAAGTGCTCTTAGAGGAAGGTGGGTTAATGACTGTTCTTGATGTACCTAATAGAAAGGGTATAATTACTGATCTGTGTAACTGACAGCATAGGAGTTAACTACTGTTATATGTGTGGTTAACAGGAAAAGGTCATTGACCTCTCTATTCCCAGGTTCCAGGGAGGAGTTACTTATTCTTTGTGACTTGCAGGATAAGGTACATCACTTTTACATGTGTTTGGCAGAAGGAGTTAATCAGTGACCTGTATGCTTGGAAGGATGGGGTTCATTACTGCCCTATATTTGTCTTTAAAATGAAGTTAAACATTTTGGAGTTAATAATTGCAATTTATTTGTCTGGTGGCAAATAGGGTAAATAACTGCTCTACATCATACCCCCCAATTGTCCTGATTAACGCTGGACAGTCCCAATTTTAGGGGTCTGTCCCCCTGTCCCGGGTTGCTAGCCATCTGTCCCGATTTGCCCCAAGCATTAAAAAAAATAAAAACATTTTTTTAAAATCTATTGGGCCCATACTCAGAAGCAGCTAGCTTTGCTCTCACAGGGTTAGATACCTGTTCAATTCCCTGTGGAAAATGAATGGTGTGTGGGTTAAGCAGGAGTAAGAAGGCTGTATACACTCTGACCACGGGTAATGGTGACCTCTCTAACCTACCTCTAGTAGTGATGTTGTCTAACTCCTGGTGATAATACTAGCATGCCTTCAGTTTTATACAATGAGCAGTGCTAATACCAGGGTAACGAACAGTAGCAGCCGCAGACTGTCAGCTAATGTGCTTGCCAACCCCAGGACCCCATACAATGAATTACAGATACCCATATATGATGTAGTGTGTGTGTCTATCTGTATCCATAACTGTGTGTGTGTGTATCTGTATGCATAAGTTTATGCTATGTAGTGTGTGTGTGTGTCTGCATGTATAAATTTAAGCTATGTAGTGTGTGTATGTGTATCTGCATGTATAAGTGTGTATCTGCATGTATAAGTGTATGCTATGTAGTGTGTGTGTGTCTGCATGTATAAGTGAATACTATGTAGTGTCTGTGTATCTGCATGTATAACTGTATGCTGCATATATAAGTGTATGCTATGTAATGTGTGTGTGTGTATCTGCATGTATAAGTGTATACTATGTAGTGTCTGTGTATCTGCCTGTATAAGTGTATGCTATGTAGTGTATGTGTATCTGCATGTATACGTGTATGCTATGTAGTGTGTGTGTGTATCTGCATGTGTAAGTGTATGCTATGTAGTGTGTGTGTGTATCTGCATGTATAAGTGTATGCTATGTAGTGTGTGTGTGTGTATCTGTATGTGTAAGTGTATGCTATGTAGTGTGTGTGTGTTTCTGCATGTATAAGTGTATGCTATGTAGTGTGTGTGTATCTGCATGTGTAAGTGTATGTATGTAGTGTGCTACTGTGCATTTTTGCTGACTTTAAAGGCCAGAATCTAGAATATTAATGGGGAATGCAGAGAGCAGTTTTAAAGAATTTATTATTAAATGTCCAATTAAGATAAAAAATATTTAGCAATGTCTTTGCAAAGGCTAATTAAATACAGAGCTCACATAGCCATACCAGTGGTTTGAGCTTGTGTTTAATTTGCTGCCTAAGTGTATTAAAATATATGAGTACTGTATTTAGAATTTTATTTATATTACTTTGGTCTTATATTTTTTAAGCCCCGCCCACCACATTTCAATTTTTTTGCTGGGGGGGTGGGGGTGTCCCTCTTTTGAATTTTGAAATGTTGGGAGGTATGCTACATGTGTCTTGCAGGAAGAGGTTAGTATCTGATTCGTAAAAAACAAAAGTGGGTTAATAACAAAAGTTTTTGTTTCTGCATGAAAGATGCTAGCACATGTTGCAAGAAAAAAAAAAAAAACTACTGGTAACAAAAGACTTTTACAATTGTGGTCAGGTTTATATGGTTTGGGGTTAGGTAGGTTAATTTTAGCAGACAGTGAAATTGCAGTTTAAAAAACATTAAAGCGACACTTGATACCACAAGTCCATGGTCAATCGGGTAAACAAGAGAAGGGTTCGCAGGCCGGCCGCTCAATAGCAGCCTATACTTTCAATGCATATAACGAGTAGGCCAACATGCACTGGTATTACAAGTTGAAAGTTATAGGCTACACTTGAGCAAAAGACAAAACTGCTCTAGAATATTTAGTGCGACTTTAGACCTGAAAACTATAACTGTAAGGATTAAAAAAAAAAAAAAAAGTTGCACAAAACATGTAAAACACATTAAAATAAAGTATTATACACATAAATACACTTTTTAATAACATATTCAAAAGGGATATGGTATATGGCAAAGTGTTTGATTGGGAAGGGCTCCAATGTGTGTGTGTATATCTAAATATGTATATGTGGATATACTGTATATGTGTATATTTTTGTGTACACATATGTATGTATACACTTATATGCACTTTTGAACCCTTCCCAGTCAAATAGCTTGAAACATGCTATATCATTTTCCTGTTCTTCAGTTAGAGAAAAAATGTTCTTTGTATTTTAAAATCTCTCTCTATATATATATCTATAAATATATTTTTCAAAAAATATTCAGATATATATATATATATATATATATATATATATATATATATATATAGAAATATGTATCCAAAAAGATGGCGCACTGTAGCAAGGATACCAACTCCTCAATAAAAAGTCACAAATGTATTAATCAAAAAAGTAAAAGCATAACAGCCAGACAGCTGATATCAGCACATTAAAAACGAGCACATAAGTTGTGCGAACAAGATCAAACGCATACGCGTTTTGTGCGCATGCGCACTTGGTCACTGCATATTACAATATATAATGCTACTTAATTTGATACATTTTCACATTGTAATAGAGAATTAATACATATTAATGTGCGTTTACCAGTGAGAGACATAGTCTATATACGTCTATATCTAATATGACAAATTGTTTGTAATAGCTCACTTAAGATACTAGTATTTATATGTAAAGTTATATATCATTCCTAAGTATACTACAATACTATTAATGTTTAAATTCGGTTCTTTCTCCTATATTGCTTTCTCCAGAGATTACGGTACATATTAATAGAAGACTTAATCCTAATTCATCAAAAAAATAGAGATATTCACCATTACCAAATAATCTAAGTACCTATGGGGTTATGTGTTACTAATTAGAAATACATTCTGTGCATGTTTATAACAATTTTAACTATTGATTTGGTTGAATTAACACACTAGAGAGATTGGCATTATATGTGGATATTAAAAATACTGAAATACTGTCAGTGTTTAAAAAAAGATTATTTTTCTCCTTTTAGTTACAGAGATTATGGTACGTATCAATAGAAGATTAAATCCTAATTCGTCAAAAAATAGAGATATTCAACTTCACTTAATAAATTCAGTACCTATAAGGTTATTTATATATGTAATGTCTGGAAAGAAGACAAAATAGAAGTTGGACCACAGCTGCTCATATATGATTTAGAAAGATTGTTGCTAAGTATGTAGCAGGAGATTACATGAAAATTACCCCGGTGTAACAAGTAAAATCCTAGCACACACACAGGAAGCAGTTTGATATGTGATTAGCAAGTTGCAGCAGATAGAACTATGGCTGACGCAGCTAAATTAATTATGGTATTCAACAGTGTACCTTGCCTCCTTGTAATCACAGAGAGTAAATATGAAATACTTATACATATGCGCAATATGTTGGAATAAGGCCAATATCAAGTTAACAGAAGCAACGGGATATCAGGCAAAACAAAGTGACAGGAGATAAAGAACTAATACCTAATAGTATGTTAATAGAACCTAAGATTATCTTGACACAAGCTTGTGGGAGAACCACTTAGTAAGGGTACCTTTAGAGGGGCACAGCAGTGTGTAAACCGCAGCAGCGGTATCAGCGGTGAGAGCAGAGAGAGCTGGCTAGAGGCTGCTGAATACGGCGTGTGACGTCACAGAGGCCAAGTTCCGGAGTAGCGCAGCTGGTCTGTGAGGAGCTGGAAAGGCATAGGCTGTCAGTTTCCAAACTGAGAGATCTCCAAGCAGGTAGAGAGGTATGGGTGGAGCTTGGGTAAGAAGGAGAATCAATACCAAGCACTGACTTGATGTTGAGGGAGGTATTTAAAGGGGATTTGCAATAAGACTTAAAGGGACAGTGGTAGACATAACGGTGAATTGCATATGTGTGACAGGATACCCCTCCAAGGAGCGGCACTGAAGCTCAGGACCGAGGACGATCAGGAAACCTCTGATGGAAGCGGGATATCAGTCTGGGAGCGGAGATGTTAGAAGAAGGTTCCCGAGAGTTATGTTCCACGGGGTAGTCTTTCCATTTAATAAGATATTGCAGGACACCCCTCGAGAGTCTACTGTCCAAAATGTCCTCAACCTCATATTCCAAGTTGGGGTCCACAGATACAGGAGGCAAAGTGGCATCCAAGCCACGGTCACGAACATGGCGGTAGGGTTTCAGAAGGGATACGTGGAAGGTAGGATGTATTTTCAAGGTGGTTGGTAGAGTGAGGAAAACTGCGTTACAATTTATGATCTTTTGTATAGGAAAAGGTCCTATGAAGAGTGGTGAGAGTTTCCTAGATGGCGTGGATAATCGAAGATTTTTAGTGGAGAGCCAGACGAGATCTCCAATAGAGTATGCAGGTGGAGGTGTACGGCGTAGATCATAGTATCTTTTCTGTATGAGTTTTGCATCCTCAATAGCATGTTTAACAGTCGTGAAATTTGAATCCATGGTGGATGTTAGGTCTGATATGTGAGGATGGTTTGCGACTAGGTCAGGAAGGTATTGGAACTTCGGATGGAAACCATAGTTGGTATAGAAGGGTGTCTGTTTAGTGGTTGAGTGTATAGTATTGTTGAAGACGAATTCAGCAAAGTGTAACTGTTGGGACCAAGAATGTTGGTTATTATGACAAAATGTTCGTAAGAACTGCTCCACCCATTGGTTACACCTCTCTGTCCGTTTGTCTGAGGATGATATGAAGAAGACAGGGATTTGTCAATGGAGAACTGTTTACAGAAGGCAGACCATAAAGAGCTAGTGAACTGAGACCCACGGTCAGTTAGTATTTTACTAGGAAGTCCATGTAGTTTAATGACATTAACAAGTAATAGATGGATGGTCTCTGCAGCAGTTGGGAGCTTGTGATAAGGTATCAAGTGGATCATTTTACTGAACAGATCTACTACAACAAGTATAGTTGTGTTTTTATCTGATTTCGGCAGATCTACTATATAGTCCAGGGCGATTTCTTGCCAGGGTTTATCTGGAGTAGGTGTGGTAAGCAGGAGTCCGAAAGGAGGCCTCTTACTCCTCTTTGATATGGTACAGGCTCGACAGGTGTTTATGAACTGAGTAACATCAGGTAGGATGGTAGGCCACCAGTAGGACCTCTGTAAGAGTTCCTTCGTTTTTTTCAACCCACAATGTCCACCGAGAGGTGAGTCATGGGCAGCGCGTAGTAGTTGGTCACGTAGAGAAGGGGGAATGTAGAACTTCTGGTTGTGGCAATAGACTCCGTCGTTATTCCTTCGTAAGAGATGTAGAGGTTTTGATGGATCTTTGATTTGTTCAGACCGTAGAAGCGGTAAGGAATCTATCAGGAAGAGAAGGAAATTATTTTCTGGGATAACGTGCCGGTCGAAGGTATGATCTACTGATGTGTGTGGTATCCGAGAGAGAGCATCTGCCTTGCCATTTTTGCTTGCGGGTCTGTAAGTGATGAGGAAGTTGAAACGTGATAGGAAGAGATTCCAACGGACTTGGCGGGCAGAGAGCGTTCTGGTGGATTTAAGAAACTGTAGGTTCCTGTGGTCAGTGTATACAATGGTAGGTGTTGTGGCTCCTTCAAGTAGGTGTCTCCATTGTTCAAAAGCAGCCTTTATGGCAAGGAGCTCCTTTTCACCCACCGGGTAATGTCTTTCTGCAGAGGTCAAGGACCTGGAGTAGTAAGCTACTGGGTGCAGTGGTTGTTGGTGAGACTCTCTTTGCGAAAGGATGGCTCCAAGAGCGAAGTCTGAGGCATCTACTTCGAGGGTGAATGGGAGTTCGGTGTTAGGATACCTGAGGATAGGAGCAGATGTGAAACTTGTTTTCAATCTGTCAAAAGCTTCTTGGGTGGTGTCGGACCAGACTAATTTGATATTTTGTTTTGTGAGATCAGTGAGTGGTTTAGCCAGAGTAGAATAATTCCTAATAAATTTTCTGTAAAAGTTGGCGAAACCGAGAAAACTTTGAACTTGTTTTCTAGTTGTGGGAACAGGCCAGTCTAGTACTGTTTTGATCTTATTTTCGTCCATGCTTATACCCATATCAGATATAATGTAGCCCAAAAAGGGAATACTGTTTACGTGGAACGTACATTTTTCAGCCTTGACAAATAATGAGTTGTTTCGGAGACGTGTAAGGACCTGACGGACATGCATCTTGTGATCGGCGAGGGTCTTTGAGAAAATTAAAATGTCATCCAAGTAGATAACGACATAAGTGTCTAGCACATCCTTGAAGATATCATTGATCAGGTGCTGGAAAGTGGCAGGGGCATTGCAGAGTCCGAATGGCATGACTACATATTCGTATAAACCATAACGAGTACGAAATGCAGTCAGCCATTCGTCTCCTGCCCGCATCCTGATCAAGTTATATGCGCCCCTAAGATCTAGCTTGGTGAAGATCTTAGAGCCCACCAACCGCTCAATTAGTTCTGGAATGAGCGGTAAGGGGTAACTTTTTTTATGGTTATTTTATTTAACTGCCTATAGTCCACTATAGGTCTTAAAGAACCGTCCTTATTCTTTACAAAAAAGATACCTGCTGCTGCAGGGGAGGTCGATGGCCTGATGAAGCCTTTTTTTAAATTTTCGTCGATATAGGATCTTAGGTGTAGTAATTCTGGTTTTGAGAGAGGGAATATGTGACCACAAGGTATGACTGCTCCAGGTAGTAAATCAATGGGGCAGTCATATGGCCTGTGTGGAGGGAGAGTCTCAGATTGGGTTTTACTAAAAACATCTTTGAACTCTGCATAGTCCATAGGTACATTTGACTGTAAACTCTCTGAGGGGTTTTGTAAAAGTAGATGTGGGTAGCAGGTAGTTTTGCAATACTCAGAGTTAAATTGTAAGGAGAGTGAGGACCATGATATCGAGGGATCATGTTGCCGAAGCCACTGTAGACCTAATATCAAAGGAAAATCAGGAGAGGTAATAACGTCAAATTTAATATACTCCCTGTGATGGCATTCTGTTGACATTAAGATGGGACTGGTTTCAAAGGTAACTGGACCTGTGGACAGGACCTTGCCATCAATCCCCCTCAAGTAGACAGGAGACAGTTTCTTATGCAGGGGTATTTTATTAATTTCACAGAAAGATACATCTATGTAAGAGAGAGAGGCACCAGAGTCAATGATCCCTTGAAGTGTCACCCGAGTTTGATCCCACTGTAAGACAAGAGGAATTTTGCAGTAATGAGAACATTTGAGAATGCTTTTTATTGAGGAAGTGGGAGTGAGCAACTTACCCTTTCTTTGACGGGTTAAGTTGGGACAGTCTCTGACCCCATGGTCTTCTGATGCGCAGTACATGCACAGATTATTTGTGCGACGCCTTATCTTTTCTTGAGAGCTCAGAGGACCTCGTAGAAAGGCATTATCCATAGGTTCAGCAGGGGGTTTTGAATGTGTCGTGGGTGAACTTGATGTGGTTTTTTGCCTATAGGGTGAGTCGTGACTACTTCTTTCATGATGTCTTTCCCTAAGCCTCCTATCTATGCAGATACTGAGATCTATGAGTTGCTCAAGAGTAGGAGGTATTTGGGTACGTGATAGTTCATCCTTAATGGCTTCTGACAACCCTAGGCAAAATTGGTTTCGCAGGGATAAGTTGTTCCATTGGGTGTCAGGAGCCCACCTTTTAAATTCGGAGATATATTCCTCAACCTCTCTTTTCCTCTGCTTTAGGGACCTCATAGCTGTTTCAGCCGTCTGTTGTTTAAAGGGGTCATCATAGATTTGTGCTAGGGCAGAGAAAAAGGAGTCTAAGGAATTAAGGATGTCATCGTTGTGCTCTAAGAAGGTATTTGCCCATGCTCTGGGCTCTGCTCTTAAGTAAGAGATGGTTGTCATAACCTTTATCCTATCATTTGGATAGGTATATGGTTTGAGGGTAAATAACAGGTAGCAGGAATTCTTAAATTCCCTGAAAGTTTTTCTATCACCTGAAAAAAGGTTCAGGAGCACTAATTTGGGGTTCCTGGGGAGGGGGTTTTCTATCCACTACCTCCTTTATGTATGTTTTTAAATTATCATTTTCTAATTTGAGTGCAGTGAGCCCTTCAGTTAACATATCTACTTTAGTGCTTAATGTTTGCATGTGGGCTGACATATCAGTTGGGTCCATTTTATATGGCTTGGTATTCCTGTAATGTCTGGAAAGAAGACAAAATAGAAGTTGGACCACAGCTGCTGATATATGATTTAGAAAGGTTGTTGCTAAGTATGTAGCAGGAGATTACATGAAAATTACCCCGGTGTAACAAGTAAAATCCTAGCACACACACAGGAAGCAGTTTGATATGTGATTAGCAAGTTGCAGCAGATAGAACTATGGCTGACACAGCTAAATTAATTATGGTATTCAACAGTGTACCTTGCCTCCTTGTAATCACAGAGAGTAAATATGAAATACTTATACATATGCGCAATATGTTGGAATAAGGCCAATATCAAGTTAACAGAAGCAACGGGATATCAGGCAAAACAAAGTGACAGGAGATAAAGAACTAATACCTAATAGTATGTTAATAGAACCTAAGATTATCTTGACACAAGCTTGTGGGAGAACCACTTAGTAAGGGTACCTTTAGAGGGGCACAGCAGTGTGTAAACCGCAGCAGCGGTATCAGCGGTGAGAGCAGAGAGAGCTGGCTAGAGGCTGCTTAATACGGCGTGTGACGTCACAGAGGCCAAGTTCCGGAGTAGCGCAGCTGGTCTGTGAGGAGCTGGAAAGGCACATGCTGTCAGTTTCCAAACTGAGAGATCTCCAAGCAGGTAGAGAGGTATGGGTGGAGCTTGGGTAAGAAGGAGAATCAATACCAAGCACTGACTTGATGTTGAGGGAGGTATTTAAAGGGGATTTGCAATAAGACTTAAAGGGACAGTGGTAGACATAACGGTGAATTGCATATGTGTGACAATATATTAGGACAAGTACATGTATAAAGGTCAGATCTTTAACAAAATGATTAGTTCTTAGATAAAAAGATCTAAGTCTCTCCTCATATTCAGTCCCTGAGGACTACTAGTTTTGAGGGAGAAAATCCAAAAGACTTCTCTTTTGTTAAATGTATCCTCCCTATTTCCTCCCCTTTTCCACATAGGAACATAATCAATTCCCTGTATTTTTAACATGGTGACATCCAAATTATGTAGTGATTTGAAATGTCTGGATACCGGAGTATCTGCACCTTCATCTTCAATTGATCTTAGATGTTCTAAAAATCTGTCCTTTATGAGGCGTTTGGTTTTCCCTACATATTGAATTTTACACAAGAGACATGTTAACACATATACTACATGTGTAGTTGAACAATTTATGTAGTAATTAATTTCATGTTTTCGTTGAGTAATACTAGAGCTAAATTTGTTGCCTTCTTTTACATGATTGCAGGTATTGCAGATATTTTTTCTGCATTTGAAAAAACCTTTTCTCCCTTTTAGCCAGCATTTATTGCTCTTGGCAGGTAAATCTGAGGGAGATAAATAATTGACCAGTGTTTTTCCCTTTTAAGACACAAGTTCTACCACCTCTTGAATGATATATTTTAGAACTGGATGAGAATATAATATAGGGATAGTTTCCTTAATGATGTTACATATTTTATTGTAATCCGTACTGTAAATTGTTAAAAATTTGGGTTTTTGTTTTTTAGTGGCTGTAGTGGCAGATTTAGACACAATGTTTTTATTTTTATATCTCAAAAGATCCTCTCTTATAGTATTTTGTATGCTGTCCCTTGTTTTAGTTAGAGTTGTATCATCATAACCTCTCTGTTTTAATCTAGTAGTTATTATTTCTGACTGTTGTAGATAATTGTCACTGTTTGAACAGTTCCTCTTAGCTCTTATATACTCCCCCTTTGGGATACCTTTAGAACATGTCTGGGATGGCATGAGTTTTTTATGAAGAGTAGTATCAATAGAGTCATTCTCAAAATTTGCATGCAATGTTAAATCAAGAAAATGTATGGAAAAAATTATGTATTTTATTTCTGAAAGGATTCCTTTCTCCAAAGACGTGGAACAGCTCCCACCAACCCATAAAAAGGTTGGCATAGGAGGGGGCAAATTTAGCCCCCCATAGCTGTTTCACGCCTCTGGAGAAAGAACTCATTCCCGAACATAAAAAAATTATGTGTAAGTAGATATTCTATTGCTCTGAGCAAAAACAATTTGGTGGCTGGTTCATATTCACTATATGTATCAAAAAAGGAACTCAAGTGCATTCATGCCTTTTTCATGTTCAGTACAAGTGTACAAAGAGGCTACATCTACCACTAAAAATCTGAAGTTTGATCTCCACTTAATGTTGTTTAGTTTAACAATGCTGTGGTATCCTGTATGTAACTCAGTAAACCGTTAACCAGTGGTTGTAAAAAAGTGTAGACCAGGTCAGACAATAGTTCATTAAGCAAATTAATCCCTGCAATTACAGGTCGCCCTGGCGGGCAAACGGGGTTGTTGTGTATCTTAGGGAAATAATGAAAAACTGGAGTTACTGGATATTGGGGTATGAGAGCCTCTTGTTGATAAATTTATTATGTTTTCATGTTTAGCCATTAAGATTATTGTTTGGTAGGATTACTCATTAATTTACAGTGTACATATTTGTCATTTAACTATCTTTTAGCTTCACAGATGTAGTCTGTTGTATTTAAAATGACTACATTTCCTCCTTTATCAGATGGTCTGATTAGAATATTTTCGTTATCATTTAATGCGTTCAATGCCAATCTCTCTTTGTGTGTCAAATTAGAATAAGTTCTAGTTTTTTCAGGTTATTCTCATTTAAAGTTCTCAATTTGTCCTCTACTGTTTTCTAAAACAATATCTATGATTTTTGGTCTAGTATGAACAGTATAGAATGTGCTTTTCTTTTTTAGATGACCATGTTTTACTTCTCATTCTTTCACCATATCTAGATTTTCAATATTACCTTCTGCTGCTAATTCATGCGCATCCTTTATAGTACACAAATCAGGGACAGATAAAGATGCATTATCAGAATTTTGATATATATTTTTATTAATAACTGTTATATTAGACTCGTCCTGTACCATCTGCTCAGTCATACCATAAAAATGTTTTTGCAACGTCAACTTCCGGACAAATTTATTGACGTCCAAGACAGTTTCAAAAAGGTTAAAATGAGCAGATTGCACAAAATGTAGTCCCTTAGACAATAATTTGATCTGTATGGCATCTAGATCGACACTGGATAAATGTATTACATTCTGATAAGCACTTATTTCTATTTTTTCTGTCCTTGTGATCGTCACATATTTCTTCTGTAGATTCTTCTTCTGTTGTTAGTTGACATATCTGTGTGTGGGCACGCTGTTTAGATTTTTTCCTTTTGCCCAGCCCACCTCTGTTTGATTTTTTCTTCCTGGAAAAGTCTGGGGATCCCAGTTTTTTTACTCTTTGATTAAGGTTTCTTCTTGTACTGAACATGAAAAAGGCATGAATGCACTTGAGTTCTTTTTTGATACATATAGTGAATATGAACCAGCCACCAAATTGTTTTTGCTCAGAGCAATAGAATATCTACTTACAGATCATTTTTTTATGTTCGGGAATGAGTTCTTTCTCCAGAGGCGTGGAACGACTATAGGGGCTAAAATTGCCCACTCCTATGCCAACCTTTTTATTAGTTGGTGGGAGCTGTTCCACGTCTTTGGAGAGAGGAATCCTTTCAGAAATAAAATACATAATTTTTTCAGATACATTGATGATCTGCTGTTTGTTTTTGAGGGTGACTCTGATGAAGTTGTTTTTGCAGTTACTTAAATAATAACACATGTGGCCTGAAATTTGTGGGAGAACATAATTCTAACTCCATAAATTTTCTTGATTTAACTTTGCATGTCAATTTGGAGAATTAATCTATTGTTACTACTCTTTATAGAAAACCCACAGCTGGAAATACCATTTTACAATTTAACTCATGCCATCCCAGATATGTTCTAAAAGATATCCCAAAGGGGGAGTATATAAGACCTAAGAGGAACTGTTCAAACAGTGACGATTATCTTTAACAGTCAGAAATAATAACTACTAGATTGAAACAGAGAGGTTATGATGACACAACTCTAACTAAAACAAGGGACAGCATAAAAAGCACTAAAAGAGAGGATCTTTTGAGATATAAAAATAAAAACACTCACCTAGATTACGAATTTTGCGTTAGAGGCTATGCGGTGCTAACGAGCAGTTTTCTCTCACAGCTCACTTACCTACAGCGCTGGTATTACGAGTTTTCAGAAACCCGTCGTTAAAAGGCAAGAAGTGTGCGTTGAGCAAAATGTTGCTCCTTACTGCACTCCAATACCAGCGCTGCTTAAGTCAGCGGTGAGCTGGTCGTACGTGCTCGTGCACGATTTCCCCATAGGAATCAACGGGGACAGCCGGCTGAGAAAACATCTAACACCTGCCAAAAAGCAGCGTAAAACTCCTTAACGCAGCCCCATTTATTCCTATGGGGAAATAAAAGTTATGTCTACACCTAACACCCTAACATGAACCCCGAGTCTAAACACCCCTAATCTTACACTTATTAACCCCTAATCTGCCATCCCCAACGTCACTGCCACTATATTAAATTTATTAACCCCTAAACCTAAGTCTAACCCTAACACCCCCTAACTTAAATATAATTTAAATACATCTAAATAAAATTACTATAATTAACTAAATTATTCCTATTTAAAACTAAATACTTACCTATAAAATAAACCCTAAGATAGCTACAATATAACTAATAGATACATTGTAGCTATCTTAGGGTTTATTTTTATTTTACAGGCAATTTTGTATTTATTTTAACTAGGTAGAATCTGAAGGGATGAGCATCGTGCACTCTCATCTTATTTCACCAATCAGGTAAAGGAAGCTTACTATGAAATCTCATGAGAGTTAAGTCAAATCTCATGAGATCACAGTAAGAGTTCATGACCTCAGCACTGCTGATGCTGATTGGCTGCTGTTCATTTCTTCATTTTTTTTTATTTTTACCTGCAGCTGGAAGCAGGTAAAATATAACTTTTTACACAGAACTTACTCTTCTGACCTGAGGAGATTGTGAGGTAAAATATCTTCCTTTTTTACATAGAGATGCTCAGGTGATATTTTCCTGTCAGCTTTTTATAGTTATACTGCACCAGTTTCAAGTGATTTAGCATATGAGTATTATGTCCCTTTAAATTATTTGAGTAGGGTTAGGTTTTTAACTATATAATATAGTAAATTTAATTTGTAGTTTAATGTAATTTTAGTATAACAGTTAGGGTAGATTAATTATTAGTTTAATATAGTTTATTGTAATTTTAGTATAATAGTTAGGGTAGGTAAATTAATAGTTTAATATAGTTTAATTTAAATCTACAGTTAAGTTTAAATGTATTATAAGATGGGGATGATGTAATTTTAATGTACAGTTAGTGGGTTGTTAGGTTTAGGAGTTAATAGGTTAATTTAGTTTATGGCGATGAGGGGGGCTGGCGGTTTAGGGGTTAATAGATTTAGTAAGTGGTAGAGATGTGGGAGGCCAGGGGTTTAGGGGTTAATACATTTATTTAGTTGCGGTGGGCTCCGGGAGCAGCAGGATGGGGTTAATAACTTTATTTAGTTGCGGCGGGGTCTGGGAGCGGCGGGATAGGGGTTAAACATTTTAGTATAGTGGCGGTGTTTAGTGACAGTATATAAATAAAGCTGGGGAAAAGCCGAATAGCAGCAAGATCGATGACTGTTAGTTAACAACAGTCCGCTGCTCATCGTCCCATACTTGGTGCGCGGCTTTTTGACAGCTTTTTTAATAAATATGGAGAGCGTATTCAGGTCCGTGGCCGCGATGTCAGGTGAGCGTATTGGTGCGGTTGAATTCAAGAAAGTTGACAGCTTGATAAATAGGCCTCTGTAAGTGCAATAATTTACCTTATACCTTGTTTTCCCTGTCCAAATGGTATTGGGCTATGGTTGTTGCTTCTTTTAAAGACAAGAAGACTACTATCTGATATGTTCCAGACCTGACACGACTGCTGGGTGTAATCAGTGAGCTGGACTACTGCAAAAGTTCCAGCTTGCTTGAATAGCACCATTGGGTGCAATACTCTTGTGAGTATATCTCTTACTATATTAATTTACATAATCTTTTTTGGTGGTACTAGGCCATTGTGGCGCCTCTGTTCTTCTTTCTCCAGACTGCCAAGTACCAGGATCTGACCATCCTTTGACAGAGAGCTGCCTGTTTCATTGTTTATGGACTTTATGTTTAAGTTTGTCTTGTTTGATTTCGTATTGTTGAGTTTAACAAATTGGAGTCTCTGAAAATATACACTGGTCGGATTTGGACACTCAAGAAATACAAAAAACCAAATCCTCAGGGGACTTAGGAAGTTCAAAAATTGTTCCTTTAAAAATAATAACGAAGAAGTACTTAAAGAATGGAAAAATGCTTTGAAGACATGTTCTATGACTCTTATAGATATTTTGATCAAACATAGACAATCCCTTGTGGAAGTTGGTCTAGAAATTGATCATCTCCAAAAAGATTTAGATACGCATAAAACATCTCCGAAATTTGATAGTATGAAAGCCAGCACTTATGAAAAAGCTGATGAATACCAACAACAAATTATTGTAAATAAAAAAAAAAAAAAATGTAGAGAGATAATGAAGGTTATTGCAAAGTTCAGGTATATACCTACAATCGCACGAGTAGATTGTCCAATCCCAATCCTTTTCACAACAATACTAGGAATAATAGACCTCCCCAGAATGGGGGATGGCCAGTAGTAAACAATAGGAATAGTTCTAACAACTATCATTCCTATCCAACCATTGGGGGTTGGCAAAGTAGTAACAAATAGGACTAATAATTCCCATAGTTATCAATCTCATTCCACACCACCTTGTGCCACTGATTCATCTGCCCAGTCTTCCACTAACCAGCATCAACCTATGAGTAGAGCCAACCAAGAACATACACCGGGGTCTTATGCACCATCTGGGAATGGCCACTATCCTGACAGAACTCACAATGTACCCACTACCAATTACCACAAGAGTAGGGGACAGCTGAATGGTCCTGTGGAGCCTTGTAACATAGTAACATAGTAGATGAGATTGAAAAAAGACTGAAGTCCATCGATTTCAACCTATACAAATCTAAAATATATACAAAAAGCTCCAGTTAAGCTTAAATAATCCCACTAAAAGGTGACCCATTTAATACCAGCAATCATATCCATTAATTTTGTTTATAGACAGAAATGTATCCAAATAATTTTTAAATGTATCTAAGGTATTGGCATTCACTACCTCCTTTGGTAATGAGTTCCACAATTTTATTGCTCTTACAGTGAAAAAACGTTTCCGTTGCAGGAGATTAAATCTCCTTTCCTCCAACCTTAAATTGTGACCTCTGGTCACAAACCATTTTCTTGGAATAAACAGAGCTTCTGCCATCTCTGTATATGGGCCTTGAATATATTTATACAAAGTAATCATGTCACCTCTTAAGCGCCTTTTTTCTATAGAAAACAGACCTAGTTTGGCTAGCCTCTCTTCATAGGTTAAATTCTCCAATCCCCTTATTAGCTTTGTTTCCCTTCTCTGAACTTTTTCTAGTTCTGCAAAATCTTTTTTTGCGATTGGTCCCCAGAACTGCACTCCATACTCAAGGTGAGGTCTTACCAGGGCTTTATAGAGTGACAGAATTATGCTTTCCTCCCTTGAGTCAATGCCTCTTTTAATACATGCTAGTATCTTATTAGCCTTTGAAGCTGCTGCCCTGCATTTGTGCACCCATATTTAGCTTGTTATCTATAACTACCCCCAAATCCCTTTCCTCCTGTGTTTGGCTAAGTCTTGTCCCATTTAAATAATACGTTGCCTGCTTATTTTTACTTCAAAAATGTAGACCCTTGCATTTTCCGTATTAAATCTCATTTTCCATTTACCTGCCTATACTTCTAATTTTTGCAGGTCCCTTTGTAACGAAAGTTCAGCCTGCGCTGACCTAATGACCTTACTTAACTTAGTATCATCTGCAAAAATAGAGATGTCGCTATTTAATCCTAGCTCCAAGTCATTTATAAAAATATTAAAAAGAATAGGGCCCAGCACTGATCTCTGGGGTACTCCACTGATTAACTTTGTCCAATCTGAGTATCATCCATTTACTACTACTCGTTGCTCCCTATCTTTTATCCAGTTATTTATCCATAAACTAACATTTTCAGCTATTCCCAGTCCCTTAATTTTGTGCATTAATCTCTCATGTGGCACTGTATCAAACGCCTTTGCAAAATCTAAGTATATCACATCAACTGATTCGCCTTCATCTATATTTTTACTTCCTCATAGAATCTAATTAGATTATCATGTTTGACATGATCTATTTCTCATAAAACCATGCTGATTAGAACTCATAATCTTTTTTACACGAATATGCTCATCAATATAATCCCTTATAATCCCTTCAAATATCTTCACTACTATTGATGTCAGACTAACTGGTCTATAGCTTCCTGGATCATCCCTACTACCATTTTTGAAGAGTGGCACCACATTAGCTTTACGCCAATCCTTGGGTACCATGCCTAAGGATAATGAGTCTTGAAAATTTAAGAGTAGAGGTTTGTCTATAACAGTGCTTAGCTCCCTTAACACCCTTGGGTGTATTCCATCTGGGCCTGGAGTTTTATTTACCTTAATATTATCCAATTTGTTCCTGATATCCTCTATACATAACCCAGTTAATGGTATGGGCCGGCATGTTTTATTTTGTTCCAAAGTATCATCCAATGGTTCCTCTCTTGTGTATACTGAAGAAAAAAACTGGTTTAGTATCTCAGCCTTCTCCCTGTCAGTGTTAATCATGCTACCATCCCCGCATTTTAATGTACCTATATTGTCTTTCTTAGATTTTTTGCTATTTATTTACTTAAAGAACCTTATAGGGTTAGATTTAGAATCCTTTGCAATTAATTTTTCATTTTCAATTTTGGCTAATTTGATTGCTTTTTTTGCATGCTTTGTTACATTCCTTATAAATATGGAATTTTGAGTCTGTACTATTTTCTTTGAATAATTTAAATGGCCTACGTTTTTTCCTAATTTCTCTTAACACATTTATATTCAGCCACATTGGCTTGGATTTTTTATTTTTATAACCATATCGTATTTGTTGATATGTATATTTATTTATTTAACAAAGTTTTAAATGTTATCCATTTATCCTCTGTATTTTTATTAGAGAATACTTTGTCCCAATTTATGTTATTTAATGATTTCCTTAAATCGTTGAAATTTGCTTTCTTAAGGTTAAAAGTCTTGGTTAAACCTTTAAGACACTGCTTATGAAAAGAGATTTCAAATGTGACCATGTTATGATTACTGTTAGCCAAATGTTCTTTGACTTCTATGTTTGATATTATGGCCCAAATTTATCAAGCTCCGTACGGAGCTGGAAGGGCCGTGTTTCTGGCAAGTCTTCAGACTCGCCAGAAACAGCAGTTATGAAGCAGCGTTCACAAAGACCGCTGCTCCATAACCTGTCCGCCTGCTCTGAGTACGATCGGGTTGATTGACACCCCCTGCTGGCGGCCGACTGGCCGCGAGACAGCAGGGGGGGGGCGTTGCACCAGCAGCTCTTGTGAGCTGCTGGTGCAATGCTGAATACGGCGAGCGTATTGCTCGCCGTATTCAGCGAGGTCTGTCGGACCTGATCCACAGTGTCGTATCATGTCGCCAGACCTTGATAGAGCCCTATATCTGTATTATTTGATAGCACTAAATCCAATATAGCGTTACTCCTAGTTGGCTCCTCTATTAATTGTGACAAGAAGTTATCCCTGAGAACATTTAAAAATCTATCCCCCTTAGCTGAATTACCAGTTTCATTGGCCCAGTTTATATCAGGGTAGTTAAAATCTCCCATAATTACAGCACTGTTATTAGCAGCCTTACCTATTTGTATTAGTAGTTGAGTTTCATCCAGGTCACTAATGTTGGGTGGCTTGTAGCATGTTCCTAGTAATATTTTTTTTATGATTTTCCCCCCAACTCTTTATTTCCCCCCACAGGGTCTCTACATTTTCGCCTGTATCAGAAATATCTTCCCTTATTGTAGGTTTAAGGTTAGGTTTAATATACATAATATACATATAGGTTTAATATACATGCAGATTCCTCTACCCCTTTTGTTATTTCTGTCCCTCCTAAATAACTGCCTAGTAATGTGAATCATCCCACCAAGTTTCAGTTATACTGATAACATCATAGTCCTCTTCTGCAACTAAGAGCTCCAGCTCCCCCATTTTCATGCTTCTTGCATTTGTTGTCATACATTTAATTTTCATGTGCTTTCTGCTGATACTTGGTGTGCTTTCCTCCATACTTTCTAATGTGACATTTCTTAAGTCATCTCTTCCTTGAGATATCAAAGGAATGACAGATTCACAGACTGATCTCTCTATTCTATTGTGTTCTAATTGACCCTCCCCCCTTTGCCTAGTTTAAAAGATTCTCTAAACTTGCTACCATCCTTTCCCCAACACACCTGCACCCATGTGATTCAGATGCAATCAATCCTTACTGTACAAATTGTACCCAAGTGAAAAGTCAGCCCAGTGCTCTAAAAAGTCAAACCTCTCATTTTTATGTTTTTAACCATGAATTAACAGACCTTAGCTCCTTCTGCCTTACTGAATTAGCACACTGCATTAGTACACTTGCTGTAAGCTTGCTACCTAACTCCCTGAAGTCATTTTTTAGGACTCTCCATCTCCTGCTGATTCCTTCATTAGTACCAATATGTACCATGACTGCAGGATCAGACCCACACAGATCAAAGAATACAAAACACATATATACACCCTAATAGATATCAAGTATAACAAATGGTTGAGAATGAGGCCAACACCAATACAAAGACCACATTGTCTCAATCCCTTTTTTTAGGGGGGGTCACCTCCACCAGGATCCTCCGGTCTGGCAAGGTCCAATAGGACCCTCTTTCCCTCAAAGACAGAAAAGACCATTCGGAAGCGGGGAACTAGAGGTAAATCCCTCTCCAGCAAAAAAGAAAAACTAGAGAGGCTGAAGAAAGGCATCTTCAACCTATCCTCATACCCACTATCAGATGATGAGATAATAGTTCTGTGTAGGGGTTTATCATTTAGCCCCTCCAACCAATGTAATGTATATGAGGTTTTTGTGGATATCAATAGTTATATTAGGAAGCTGGCTATTCAAAAATACTTTGTAGACAAAAAAACATTAGAAATGACTAACTGAAACCTATCACCACTGAGCTTATGGATTCTTATGTTAGTGAAGAATGCTTCACTTACGAACCCCATACTCTCATGGAAGACATTTTCTATGAATATATTCACACAAATCTGAGGCTTAAATCATCTTTTGTTCCCCCCAAAACCAATGGCAGTCAAATTGACATCTATGCCAATCTAGTCCTGAAAGATTTAGAGAAATTATCAAAAAAAAGAAAAAATTACGATACAAAAATAATCTTAATAACAAAGAACGTAAAGCTTTGGTGAGTCTCATGAATAGATATGATCTAGTAATCAGACAGGTGGAAAAGGATGGGGGGATTGTCCTACAAAACATACAGGACTATATCATCGAAGGTAACAGAAATCTGAACGATAAAAATTATTATAAAATATTATGTGGCGATCCCACCCCTAAATTCCACAATAAGTTACAGAACCTCCTACAGGATCAAGGGATTATGACTAAACCAGAAAGAGAGTTCTGTCTCCCGAAGTATCCTTGTACTGCCTTCTACTACCACCTTCCTAAGGTCCACAAGGACCAAAAAAAAAACAAGGCAGACCGATCATTGCCGGCATAGGGAGTCTGACTGACTCCCTAACAGCCTATATCAATCTTTCCTTGCAAAAATTTGTGGTTACTCTTCCTTCCTATATTAAGGATTCCACAGATCTATTGCTGAAGCTACAAGAATGCACCCTGGATGATGAATGTTGGTGGGTCACTTGTAACGTTGGATCTTTATATTCCAACATCCAACATGATATAGGGGTTAGAGCTGTTTGTTTCTATTTGGAGCAAGATATCTATATGCCTAGAGCACAAGTCAATTTTATTACTCAACTGATCTTTTTTATTTTACAGCATAATTATTTTTTATATCAAAGTAATTGCTATCTCCAAGTCAAGGGTACGGCCATGGGCACCAGGTTCGCTCCAACTTTCGCAAATTTATTCATGGGGCGTTTTGAACAATCATATATATACGACTCTGAATTTGCAGCGAACCTGTTGTTCTATGGCCGGTACAAGGATGATCTCTTATTCATTTTCAGAGGGTCCAGGGAGTGTATTCTGAAATGAATTGGTCATCTGAATAGTAATACATATGGTATATCTTTTACCCATAATATCCAGAAGGATAAGATCGAATTTCTGGATCTTATTCTGGGGAGACCTGGAAATGGAACAGTTTGTTTCAAAACATTTTTCAAGACTGTAGATTGCAATCGCTACATTATGAAAGTAACCACTACCAATGTTGGAAGACAAATGTCCCTTATGGGCAATTCAGAAGAGTAAGGAGAAACTGTTCCTCAATTGAGGACTATGACACACAAGCCAGAGTCATAAGATATCAAAATTTTGCAGAAAAAGATGTGGGATGTGTAGTTCTATTTTGCATAGAACATCCACTTTCATGTCATATACCACTGGTGAAACATTTAATAAGGGTTTATGACTTGCGTATCCTCCTTTGTCATATATCTTCTCAATTGCCAGTGTGGGGTCCAGTATATCGACCGTAGGGTCAAAAAACGATGGGGTGAGCATGCACATAATATCAACATTAAGTCAAAAGCCCATAGTGTCTCCAGACACTGTTTGAATTTTCATTATCAACAGAAAAATCCCATTAAGACCATCCCAATCGAGTTGATCCCTAGATCCCATAGGCATGCATTCATGACCCTTAGAAGGAGAGAGTCGTATTGGATCATGACAATGAAAACACTTCAACCCGATGGTTCCAATGAGAACCTGGATATGGAAGCTAAATCCAAGTAGGACTTGCTTGTCCTTGGGACACTTTCGTTATCCCCCCCCCCATAGACCATATTGGGGTGGGTTTTGATGCTATATCTCTTCGATTGTCACTTTTTCCCAAGTTTATTTTGGGGTATACACTTATTCTCTTATATACCTATCCAGCCTAATGCTGGATTTTTTCAGTAACTGTATGGTTTTATAATTTTAAATCTAGTCCCTTCACTCAACACTCTACTAGTATCTGGTACATACTTCCATATATTTTAGATACTCGTGGCTCTTTATCAGTATTTAACACAAGATCTCCTACTACACCTGATTTGTCCATCAGGTATATTCACACTTTATACAGTACACAAAATAGTCCCCTATTTTCACTGAGATTATCATATCCCTGTATTAATATTATTTTATGTTGATTAGGTTCACTTAGTCACAAATTAATACACAACAGATTTAATTAATATATAATACGTTATGGGCATATCCAAGTTGCACTTATTCATCACTTCAATTATTCACAATGTCCTATGTGCTTCTTATTTTATATTTTATTAGGACCTTATTCACTTTTATTTTACTCATTCTCACACCTCAATTATAAACAGTTTCACATTATAGAGCTCACTGCACACTAATATCATAATTTATCTACACACTTCCCTTACACACACTTAGTGATGTGATTTTAAAACACTCTACACTCTTCAGTGTTAACTGCACATTGGGATTTACACATATTACCAAAACTTACTGATTATGTTAGATCTAGTATTTAAAATCAATATTAAAGTCTTGTATACAAGTGTAGCTGCTAGACTAATTTAGGATTTAATACTTTTAGGGCACAAGCTTGCTAATGCTCATTTGGCCATTCTGGCCATTCTGGCCACTATCACTTTTTTTATTCCCCTATGCGACTTGCAAGCTGATGTGCAAGCAGTCAGAACACACATAGGCTCCGCCCCCATCCGGAGTCGTCTCCTTCCGATTGGTGGATTTGGGGTTTTGTTGCTTTTCTGTCCCAATCGTTTACACCTTTCCCTGTTGTGGAGACAATCACGCTGAAAAAGCCGAATACCGGATAGAGACGTCGCTACAAGTTGATTGTGGACTAATATCCAGCAACATATTTTTAGTTTCCTATTTAGCCATATGGCGAAGCCAGTCTTCTTTTGCTTGTCTGATTCCCCCCCCCCCCCCCATGTTTGAAAGTCATCTGTTAATAGCAGGATCAAATGTACCATCGTAAGGGTAGGGGTGGCACAATATATTTCCTATATATATATATTTCAGATGCATCTACTTAGAATGCTATATAGTGTAATTATGGGGTACAGGTTTTGTTTTATTTTTAACTAATGTTTTGTTTTATTTTAATGAATCTTTTTATATTGTTATTTTACACAATGTTTTGTTTATGGAGACTAGTACAAAGCTAATTTTTGCTAAATGCTTTTGTCTGAATCATGCCTGGGTTTACTGATTGCTATGTGCTTATGCTGAGTATAGACAAATCCCTAGTCAATTTCATGTCACAGCTGTGGGAATATATGTTTTTAGTATTATTATACTGTTATTGATTCTATGTTGTGTTGGGAAACATTAACATAGGACTGCAATCTATATGGGCTAAAAAAGTGCATTGGGGTTGATTTATGCCAATAGTTTTTTTCTGAATTATGTATATGTGTACTTTCATGCTGGTTGCAGACTAACACTATGTATAACTTATGTTAATTTATTCTTGTGAGGTCATTGCTGGGAGGGTATGTTGTATCTTGTTAATGGTTTGTTTTAATGGAGATTTTTATCCTTTTATATTGCAAGTGTATTTCATTTAATTTTTGTATAGCCTGAGGAAACAGCCCTTGTAGAGGCTGAGAAACACGTTGCTTTTAATAAAATTGTTTTTAATATACACTTGCTGTGTTTGGTGGAGTCTATCCAAATACCACTCTGCCCTTTTTTTTGGATATCACATCACTGTTTTCCTGGGTGTACAATAAGCTGTGGAGTACAGCTGGAAGGCTGTGAAATCCCAGCCTGCTCTTACTGCACCTGTAAGTGCAATCATTTACCTTATACCTTGTTTTCCCTGTCCAAATGGTATTGGGCTATGGTTGTTGGTTCTTTTACAGACAAGGAGAGTACTATCTGATATGTTCCAGACCTGACATGACTGCTGGGTGTAATCAGTGAGCTGGACTACTGCAAAAGTTTCAGCTTGCCTGAATAGCACCATTGGGTGCAATACTCTTGTGAGTATATCTCTTACTATAATAATTTACATCATCTTTTTTGGTGGTACCTCTGTTTTTCTTTCTCCTCTGACCACTACCCACTCTCTATTGTGCGGTGACGGAAGACAAACAAGGTAATTCCTCCAGTTATTCACATTGGGAACTCTTTGTGTGCTATATCTTTACAGTTTTTTCTTTATATTGATCATATTTATAGAACTATATATTTTAAAATAAAAAGAGAATTTTCTTCTATGAAAAGAACAAAGGAATGTAAAGTATTCTCAACACCTTTGGTTTTTTTTTGTTAATTAATTCTTTTTATTGAGGGTGAAGCAAAAGAAAAATTCCTTAACCAGATTCTTGAGTTTTCCTGTTCTGTATTTGTCTTATTTAACTTACTTTCCCCCAGGGATGCTATGCCTAGCCCTCCCGTAATAAATTAAATCGAACACCGGAATCAACCAAAAGAAATCAGAAAATATTAAAGATACTGCCCGGGGAGGGGGCAAGGGGAGGGAGTGAGGGAAAAAAAAAAAAAAAAATTCTTTCCTTCTTTCTTTCCTTTTCCGTACCTTACTAACAGCGTATCCAGTTTGAAGGTAATGAGCCATCTAAGACTAATTCTAGAAAGGGTATAGAATCTTGAAATCTGGATAGAATGTGATATTGAACTGCAGTTGGTAATCAAAGGATATACTTTTTCCACTTCTTAAAAAATATTATAACCTGATTTTCTGCCCCTTTATCCAGTACTATGGTCTCTATCATAATCTGGCCTCTCATGTGATTTACAAATTCATTTAAAGACGGGGAATTTCTGTGCTTCCACCTTTTACATATTTCATTTCTTGCGATCAAAATCGCTATATTTATAAATAATCTGGCTCCTATGTTATGTCCTGGGTACAGAAAAAAAACATGCTTTGCATCCAATTCTATCGTGCCGTTTACATTTCTATTTATCCAATATTGGATTTTGCTCCAGAATTGCATGATCTTTGGGCAGCTCCAAAAGTAATGCACCAGGTCCGCGTTTGCCCTGTAACATTTAGGGCAGACCGTATAGAGTTGAGACCATTTAGCTATTCTGGCTGGGGTTAGGTAGAAATTGTTTATGACCTTATATTGAGACTCTCTTAGATTGATTCTATCCGTTGCTTCTATTGTTCTCCTTACACTATCTGTTATGTCTTTGTCTTGCAGTTGTGGAAAGTACTTTACCAATTTTTGTTTGATCTGGTTAATATGCGATTCTCCTTCCTGCACCATAATATACTGATACCAGACTGATATTGAGCGGATGCCCGCTTTGTATAGTATAATGCCTGGCTCAATGTTTGTCTGTGCCCAATTCTCACCAAACCTTTTTTCATAGTCATTTATAAGATGACGAACCTGCAAATATGCATAAAAGTGTTTGGATGGCAAATTGTACTCACTTGCCAAGTTTGCAAACGATCTAATTGGGCCTATTTGTGATTCTTTCAGTTGTGATAAATGTATCAGCCCTTTACTTTTCCATACATGAAATAACTCATTGCTATACCCTGGTGAAAATGCTGGGTTACCACAGATCGGGAGCTGGCTGGAGATCTGAAATTCTATACCCAATAATTTACAGTATTTCTGCCACGCAGACACTATGTTTACGATGGTTGTTAGTCTGCTAACATTGCTTGGTAATTGTTTAAGGGGATAGTGTAAAATAGCCTGCAGGTTGAATGGTTTAATTAATTCCGTTTCCTGATTGTAATAGGTAACGTAATCTGCTTTACTGAGCCAATCTACCGCAAATTTGACCAAGGAGACTATATTATAATACTTTATATTAGGACACGCAAAGCCCCCAAACTGCTTCTCCTGGGCCAGCTTACTAAATGCAATGCGTGACGTCCTTTTCCCCCAGATAAAGAAAGCACATGCCTTATTATATCTGTCAATATCCTTTTTCTGCAGTAACAAGGGTAAATTCTGTAACAAAAACAAGAATTTTGGGAATATAATAGATTTTATAACATTTATGCGAGCTGAAATAGATAGATAATATAAGTTCCATTTTGCTAGATCATGGTTTAGATTTTGAAATATCTCTTTAAAATTAAGCTGATACCATTGTGCAGGATTTTTGCTGATCTTAATACCTAAATAGTTAATACTTTGTACTTCTTTAAACTTATCTGGATGACTGTTTTTGTCTTTTCTAATCCATACAATTTCTGATTTATTAATATTAATTTTGTACCCAGAAAATGAGCTGAATATTCTTATTATTTCCATAAAACGGGGTATACTCTGTCTCGTGTCTTGGAGGAATATTAGTAGATCGTCTGCATATAATGATATAGATACTTTCTGTTTCCCTATTAAGACTGGTAAAAGGTGCTTTCTGAGGTAGATAGCTAATGGTTCCAGTGCAATATCAAAGAGTAGTGGTGATAGGGGGCAACCCTGGCGTGTACCTTTACCTAAAATGATGTTCTGTGATAGCTCGCCATTGATGAGCAATTGGGATCTAGGTTTGTTGTAGACTAACCCGATCAGATCGACCAGGGCGCCAGAAAAACCAAACTTTCTCAACGCATTTATTAGATGGTCCCAAATAATTGAGTCAAAAGCCTTTTCAGCATCAACAGTGACTAATGCTATGTCTGCCCCCTGATTTTTGTTCCCGGCGTCCTGGCCGATCCGATAGAGGTAATCCACAGTGGTGAGGACTCTGCGCATGTTTCGCACTGAGTTCCTTCCTGGGATAAAACCTGCCTGGTCAGGGTGTATGATATCTGTAATTGAGTTTTTCAATCTATCTGCAATGAGGGACATTAAGATTTTATAATCCTGATTTAGGAGTGAAATCGGGTGGTATGATGTGACATTGGTTGGATCCTTCGCTTTTTTATGGATTAAGGTTACTACTGAATCGGAAAAATAGATTGACTTCATGTCTTTCTGAACATAATATTGATTATATAATCTAGATAGAGTGGGAGCTATCTCTGCTGCCATTATTTTGTAAAATTCTGCCGATAGACCGTCTGGTCCTGGAGCTTTACCAGATTTAGACCTTTTTATAACATCTAGTATTTCCGACTCAGTAATAGGAGCATTAATCTTCTGTAGCGCTTCCTGTGAAATTTGAGGAATGTCCAATCCTAGCCAGAATTGCTCTTTCTGCGTTTTGTCCACCTCCTCCTTAGCGTAAAGTCTGCTATAATAATCAAATAATATTTTTCTAATTTCATCTGTATTAGTGGCTAGCTTCTCTCCTGCTCTAATAGCAAGGATTTGATTTGATTTCTTCCTAAATTTGACCAACCTGGCCAAATGCTTTGCAGATATACCCTGAAAACCCTGAAAATTAGCTCTGTTTTTTAACTCTTCCTGTATTCCAATCTTTTTTAGAAAACATTCCCTTTGCACTCTTGCTTCTTTGTATTTGTCCCAAGTGTCCTTATTGGGTGATCTAAGATACTTAGCGTAATTATTTCTGAGTTGGTTTGACAACTGGGTTTCTCTCGCCTTATTTTTCCTATTTCTTTTAATCATGTATGCTTTCACCTCGCCACGGATGACCGCTTTACCCGCTTCCCATAGCACCTCAATCTTATTTGCATACTCCTGATTTTGTGTGTAGTATTCCCTCCATTTTTGTTTTAACCAATTTTCAAATTGTATATTGTTAATCATATAATGAGGAAAACGAAAGGTGCTTGCTGTTTTTTTGGAGGGAACACTCAACACAATCCTTAAACCAATAATCGCATGATCCGATAGAACTATTTCCGAGATCTGTGCTTCAATTTTATGTTTTATGGTCTGCTCGTCTACTAGAAACATATCTATTCGGGAGAAATTTTTGTACGCGCCCGATTCGCAGGTAAATTCATGGGCGTCAGGATGTTGAATTCGCCACACATCCCGTAATTTTAGTATGCCAGTGAAGCTCTGTAACTGCTTAGCTTCCCTATAATTAGCAGCTCTCCGGCGAATTTTATATCTGTCTAGATCTGGGCACAAAGTATTATTAAAGTCCCCGGCTACGATCAGGTTCTGCCCGATATATGGAGATAGAACCTTTTTCAATTTCTCCCAAAACTTAGAATCCCAATTATTTGGTGCATATAGATTACATAAAGTCCATATCTTGTCATCTAATTTCAACTGCAACAGTATATATCTCCCTCCTGGGTCTAATTCCTGTTTAATTATCGAATATGACAGTCCCCTTCCAAGCATTAACGCTACCCCTCTCTTTCGTTTCTCACATGGTGTTGCAATTATTTCAGCTATCCAGTTTGTTTTTAATTTTTCTAACTCTGCTTTTTTAAGATGTAATTCTTGAAGGAATATAATATCTGGCTTATGCTTCCTGATTTCCTTAAGAACATTTTTACGCTTGATAGGGGACGTTATTCCGCCGACATTCCAAGAAATTAATTTTAATGAGCTATTCATTTATTTTCTTTTTAATTTGCTGTCTGAAATAATAAAAAAAAAAAAAAAAAAAAAGGAAAAATCCCCACTCCCCCCTGCCCCCTCTCGCTGAAGTCTCCACCAATATCTCCATTGCCATCTCTCCTTACTTACGGCTAGATTTGGAGTTTGGCGGTAAAAGGGCTGTTAACGCTCCGCGGGTTTTTTTCTGGCCGCACCATAAATTTAACTCTGGTATCGAGAGTTCAAACAAATGCTGCGTTAGGCTCCAAAAAAGGAGCGTAGAGCATTTTTACCGCAAATGCAACTCTCGATACCAGAGTTGCTTACGGACGCGGCCGGCATCAAAAACGTGCTCGTGCACGATTCTCCCATAGGAAACAATGGGACTGTTTGAGCTGAAAAAAAACCTAACACCTGCAAAAAAGCAGCGTTCAGCTCCTAACGCAGCCCCATTGTTTCCTATGGGGAAACACTTCCTACGTCTGCACCTAACACCCTAACATGTACCCCGAGTCTAAACACCCCTAACCTTACACTTATTAACTCCTAATCTGCCGCCCCCGCTATCGCTGACCCCTGCATTACACTTTTAACCCCTAATCTGCCGCTCCGTAAACCGCCGCCACCTACGTTATCCCTATGTACCCCTAATCTGCTGCCCTAACATCGCCGACCCCTATGTTATATTTATTAACCCCTAATCTGCCCCCCACAACGTCGCCGACACCTGCCTACACTTATTAACCCCTAATCTGCCGAGCGGACCTGAGCGCTACTATAATAAAGTTATTAACCCCTAATCCGCCTCACTAACCCTATCATAAATAGTATTAACCCCTAATCTGCCCTCCCTAACATCGCCGACACCTACCTTCAATTATTAACCCCTAATCTGCCGACCGGAGCTCACCGCTATTCTAATAAATGTATTAACCCCTAAAGCTAAGTCTAACCCTAACACTAACACCCCCCTAAGTTAAATATAATTTTTATCTAACGAAATAAATTAACTCTTATTAAATAAATAATTCCTATTTAAAGCTAAATACTTACCTGTAAAATAAATCCTAATATAGCTACAATATAATTTATAATTATATTATAGCTATTTTAGGATTAATATTTATTTTACAGGCAACTTTGTAATTATTTTAACCAGGTACAATAGCTATTAAATAGTTAAGAACTATTTAATAGTTACCTAGTTAAAATAATAACAAATTTACCTGTAAAATAAATCCTAACCTAAGATATAATTAAACCTAACACTACCCTATCAATAAAATAATTAAATAAACTACCTACAATTACCTACAATTAACCTAACACTACACTATCAATAAATTAATTAAACACAATTGCTACAAATAAATACAATTAAATAAACTAGCTAAAGTACAAAAAATAAAAAAGAACTAAGTTACAGAAAATAATAAAATATTTACAAACATAAGAAAAATATTACAACAATTTTAAACTAATTACACCTACTCTAAGCCCCCTAATAAAATAACAAAGCCCCCCAAAATAAAAAATTCCCTACCCTATTCTAAAATACAAATATTACAAGCTCTTTTACCTTACCAGCCCTGAACAGGGCCCTTTGCGGGGCATGCCCCAAGAATTTCAGCTCTTTTGCCTGTAAAAAAAAACATACAATACCCCCCCCCAACATTACAACCCACCACCCACATACCCCTAATCTAACCCAAACCCCCCTTAAATAAACCTAACACTACCCCCCTGATGATCTTCCTACCTTGTCTTCACCATGCCAGGTTCACCGATCCGTCCTGGCTCCAAGATCTTCATCCAACCCAAGCGGGGGCTAGACATCCACTGAAGAAGTCCAGAAGAGGCTCCAAAGTCTTCCTCCTATCCGGCAAGAAGAGGACATCCGGACCGGCAAACATCTTCTCCAAGCGGCATCTTCTATCTTCTTCCATCCGATGACGACCAGCTCCATCTTGAAGACCTCCAGCGCGGATCCATCCTCTTCTTCCGACGACTAGACGACGAATGACGGTTCCTTTAAGGGACGTCATCCAAGATGGCGTCCCTCGAATTCCGATTGGCTGATAGGATTCTATCAGCCAATCGGAATTAAGGTAGGAATTTTCTGATTGGCTGATGGAATCAGCCAATCAGAATCAAGTTCAATCCGATTGGCTGATCCAATCAGCCAATCAGATTGAGCTCGCATTCTATTGGCTGATCGGAACAGCCAATAGAATGCGAGCTCAATCTGATTGGCTGATTGGATCAGCCAATCGGATTGAACTATATTCTATTTGGCTGATTCCATCAGCCAATCAGAAAATTCCTACCTTAATTCCGATTGGCTGATAGAATCCTATCAGCCAATCGGAATTCGAGGGACGCCATCTTGGATGACGTCCCTTAAAGGAACCGTCATTCGTCGTCTAGTCGTCGGAAGAAGAGGATGGATCCGCGCTGGAGGTCTTCAAGATGGAGCCGGTCGTCATCGGATGGAAGAAGATAGAAGATGCCGCTTGGAGAAGATGTTTGCCGGTCCGGATGTCCTCTTCTTGCCGGATAGGAGGAAGACTTTGGACCCTCTTCTGGACTTCTTCAGTGGATGTCTAGCCCCCGCTTGGGTTGGATGAAGATCTTGGAGCCAGGACGGATCGGTGAACCTGGCATGGTGAAGACAAGGTAGGAAGATCATCAGGGGGGTAGTGTTAGGTTTATTTAAGGGGGGTTTGGGTTAGATTAGGGGTATGTGGGTGGTGGGTTGTAATGTTGGGGGGGGTATTGTATGTTTTTTTTTACAGGCAAAAGAGCTGAAATTCTTGGGGCATGCCCCGCAAAGGGCCCTGTTCAGGGCTGGTAAGGTAAAAGAGCTTGTAATATTTGTATTTTAGAATAGGGTAGGGAATTTTTTATTTTGGGGGGCTTTGTTATTTTATTAGGGGGCTTAGAGTAGGTGTAATTAGTTTAAAATTGTTGTAATATTTTTCTTATCTTTGTAAATATTTTATTATTTTCTGTAACTTAGTTCTTTTTTATTTTTTGTACTTTAGATAGTTTATTTAATTTTATTTATTTGTAGCAATTGTGTTTAATTAATTTATTGATAGTGTAGTGTTAGGTTAATTGTAGGTAATTGTAGGTAGTTTATTTAATTATTTTATTGATAGGGTAGTGTTAGGTTTAATTATATCTTAGGTTAGGATTTATTTTACAGGTAAATTTGTTATTATTTTAACTAGGTAACTATTAAATAGTTCTTAACTATTTAATAGCTATTGTACCTGGTTAAAATAATTACAAAGTTGCCTGTAAAATAAATATTAATCCTAAAATAGCTATAATATAATTATAAATTATATTGTAGCTATATTAGGATTTATTTTACAGGTAAGTATTTAGCTTTAAATAGGAATTATTTATTTAATAAGAGTTAATTTATTTCGTTAGATAAAAATTATATTTAACTTAGGGGGGTGTTAGTGTTAGGGTTAGACTTAGCTTTAGGGGTTAATACATTTATTAGAATAGCGGTGAGCTCCGGTCGGCAGATTAGGGGTTAATAATTGAAGGTAGGTGTCGGCGATGTTAGGGAGGGCAGATTAGGGGTTAATACTATTTATGATAGGGTTAGTGAGGCGGATTAGGGGTTAATAACTTTATTATAGTAGCGCTCAGGTCCGCTCGGCAGATTAGGGGTTAATAAGTGTAGGTAGGTGTCGGCGACGTTGTGGGGGGCAGATTAGGGGTTAATAAATATAACATAGGGGTCGGCGATGTTAGGGGTAGCAGATTAGGGGTACATAGGGATAACGTAGGTGGCGGCGATTTGCGGTCGGAAGATTAGGGGTTAATTATTTTAAGTAGCTTGCGGCGACGTTGTGGGGGGCAAGTTAGGGGTTAATAGATATAATACAGGGGTCGGCGGTGTTAGGGGCAGCAGATTAGGGGTACATAAGTATAACGTAGGTGGCGGTCGGCAGATTAGGGGTTAAAATTTTTAATCGAGTGGCGGCGATGTGGGGGGACCTCGGTTTAGGGGTACATAGGTAGTTTATGGGTGTTAGTGTACTTTAGGGTACAGTAGTTAAGAGCTTTATAAACCGGCGTTAGCCAGAAAGCTCTTAACTCCTGCTATTTTCAGGCGGCTGGAATCTTGTCGTTAGAGCTCTAACGCTCACTGCAGAAACGACTCTAAATACCAGCGTTAGAAAGATCCCATTGAAAAGATAGGCTACGCAAATGGCGTAGGGGGATCTGCGGTATGGAAAAGTCGCGGCTGTAAAGTGAGCGTTAGACCCTTTAATCACTGACTCCAAATACCAGCGGGCGCCCAAAACCAGCGTTAGGAGCCTCTAACGCTGGTTTTGACGGCTACCGCCGAACTCTAAATCTAGCCGTTAGGCAGCTAATTACTTCTGAAAAATTACTCTACACTTCTATATTGTTTTCTCTGCAGAACTCTTTTGCGTCCTCAATTGCATTCAGTGCAATGTCACCATCCATGCCCAGCACTGTAATTTTCGCCGGGTATTTCATGGTCGCTTTCAACCCTGCCCTGATTAGGCCCGAGCAGAATGGTGCCATTGCACGCCTCTTTGTTGACGTTTCAATTGAAAAGTCTTGAAATAAGAGAATCTGTTTAGTATTTATAGTAAGTGTCTGGGCTTTTCTATAGTTCTGCATGATTTTTACTTTGTCTTGAAAATTTAAGTATTTTATCAGAACCATTCTGGGTCGAACACTACCATCTTTTAGCTGTCTCACGGTGCCAACTCTATGTGCCCTCTCGACCTGAAAGCTTCCCTCTGCTACTTGTAGGCCTAGTAATTTTGGTAGTGTGTGAGCACTAAATGATAATAGATCCTCAAATTCTCTTGACTCTGGGAGACCAATTACCCGCACATTACTACGCCTAGACCTGTCCTCCAGGTCTTCAATTTTAGCTTTTAAAATTTTAATCTCATCTGAATGTGTGTCTAGAACAGCCTCCTGTTTAAGGTGTCTATCTTCTACATTCGAAATTCTGGATTCTACTTCCACGAGTCTATTAGAGAATTGCTTTATATCATTTGACAGAACTGAAATCTCTGTTTTTATCATTTCAAACTGCGGCAATATCAGATCTGCCAGCTGATTTGTAGTTAGTTGTTTATCCATATTTAATTCAGGACTTCTGATAGATACCTCCTGTATGTTCTCTTGTGAGGACTTTTGTTTTCTATCTCTCTTTATAGGCATAGCTGGAGATTTATTTTTAGGATTTGTAATATATTTCTCCATTTATTCTGCTGTTCTGGGCTAGTTCCTATTTCCCTCTTTCAATTAAGATACACCGTGAAAATAAAACAGCTTTGGGGCGACCTATTACTTTTAGACAATATTTAAGAATGTAGCCGTTCAAATACAAATAAACTCAGTATGCAGAGCCTGGCCTGTGCGGCCACCTTCTTACAGGATAGCCTGGTATGTTAAAGTTTAGCTATGAGTTTTAAATTCGGCTCTGCTTACTCCTACTACCTACTACTTTGGGTCTTTATACTTAAAAGACAAATCAGCAGAAGTATACTGCGCCCTAGGGCGCCACAGACCCTAACAAGTGGTATCCTTCCAAGAAATATCAGATATCCCTTTCTCTTGATAATTCAGAGATATTTTTTCAAATAAGCACAAAACATAAAGATTTGGAATATCATACACCCTTAATTTAGTACCTTATATGGATACTTAGCAGTTCGGATATGATCTGCAGTATTAATACAAAAATGTGAGGACAAGACAAACGAGATAGATTCTAACAGATTGACACCATCTAGAGAGAGCTAACTATGCAGATTTAACCTTTCAAATTAACCTATTACGCAATGGTTTGTCTGAGAGCTCTGAACTTGCCTCTCCTTGCCCTTACCCTTGTCTTTTATTTTAACCAGTTAATACCTTACACCTTGATACTGTGCAAAAAACTGATATATATTTGTTATTCTCTTAACCAATCAGGGACAATTTTACAACTTGGCACCATGTATGAGGGCTTGATGCATCCTACAACCTTTTTTAGTTTAACACACAATGTGAGGACTTCAATCTTTCAGATAAAATTCACAAGATTATCACAGCCTGTTAAGACCTGAGCAATTCAGATTGATTCTACAGAATAAACACAAAATGTGAAAAGTTTTTCTAATCAGATAGATTCTACTTTGCGGGTTAATACCTAATACAGAATACTTGTACAGGCCACAATGAGTAACCCCTACACACCCTTAAAAAAGATACACACTTAAATATATAAATTGAGGCTTCAACATATATATAGCCTTGCATACTAAGGGGGCTGCCAGGTATAGTATGCCGTTTACTCAACAAAGTACTAGTGTGTCCTGAGAATTCCAAATACCAAAATCTGCAAGTTTTTAATCATGCTTTTCAGTCTTTTTTTTTTTTTTTTTTTTCTTTTTCCTTTCTATATAGCCTCAGTATAAACTTTCACAAAAAAGAAAATATCCATCCACACGTTCGACCCAGGATTCAGGGTTCTGTATTCCCTTAGGACTTCATTACTCTTGTAGGCAGATTTTGCAGCTTTATTTAAAGATCTCGACACACTTATTTGGAGCTTTACTTAATCCAGAGCACCGTAGGGCGTTGTAACAGGTGGTAGATTCTTAGTAAGGTGCAAAGACAATAATACCCCTGCTGAGGCTTTTCAGAGACCCATTTGCTAGATTAGAATTACTCTGCCAGAGAGTGGCTGCAACTGTCCAGCTATAAAGTTAAATGGGGCTTCTGGTTTGTTAGGACAAGAGATGTTTATATATGATTTGTAAGTCCTGCTCCAATATCATTACATGTCTTTCCCTCCAGAGCTTTAAAATTTGTGGGGGTGGATATCGCTGCCGACTTAGTATCACCTGAGCGCACTGACCCCAGCTTTATATAGAGACTTGCAGCGGCTAAACTTTGTCTTTATGTTATACCCAATACCTTTCCAAAGCCAAGTTTCTACCAGTCAACCGACCCTTAAACAGTTCCTTAAGCAGGCACACATTTAACTGCACTGAGACCCCCTATATAGAAGGGCAATACTTGCGGTTTCCGTGGGGACGGGCTGGCGTTTTGGGCTTCTGCACTCGACCTCCGCATCTGTTTCTCAGCTTGCTCGGATCCAGGCAAGACACCTCCCGTCTGGTTCCGGGCAGAGAGCGATGCTAATGATGGTCACGGACAGCCAGTATGCAGCAGCATAGTCCACTCACAGCTTTAGGCAGCGGAGGCTTTGGCGATGGTCTTTGTGTTTGCGCGGGTAGTATTTGTCACACCCGTCCTGTGTACCACAGCGTGTTCCGCTCACAACTTGAGTACTCTGGCGGCAGCCTCTGTGGTGACTTGTAGTCAGACTGCGGTCCTCCTCTGGCGTGCCTCTGAACAGTTGGTGCAGTGCGTGTGCCTGTGGCCGGTACCAGGCGGCCTAATGTCGGTTGTGCTGGACTTCCGTTGCCAGATGGCCTTTTTCCTCCCCAGGCAGGGCTCTCACCCCCCGGCAGTAGGAGTTATAGTGGCGGGGTATGTTGGTTAAACAGCTCTCTCTCACAGAGCTTGAGCGTGCACGTCTGCTTCACGCTCCTCCCACAGGAAGTCTATCAACGAGCCTTTGGTTTTAGCGCTGTTGGCTCAATTCTGTGTCGTTTGGTGCGTGATCGATAACTGTTGTTTTTTTTTCCAGCTTGCCCCATAGAAGTTAGCTCAGTTGCGATATCCGTAGTTCTGAAGTTAGCGATCATCGGGCTTTCAATTGTGCGCTAAATTTTTACTTTCAATGTGTAATACCAGATCTAATGCGACCACAATATTTTTTTACTTTGAGTTAGCGCATGAGTGAAAAAATAATTCAGCGTGCCCTGAGGCGTAACTATAAGCCACAGAGCCCAGGTGCAAGAATCTAAGAAGGGCCCCCCCTACCCCAAAAAAGGTGAATCAGATTACATGTCTGCAAAAGGAGGTACCCTGTGCCCACAGTCTGTGAGATGGTCTGACCCCCTATTACTGTATATAGTGACACTTTTTAACCCACCAGTACTGTATATAGTGAGTTAGTGACACTGTCTGTAATCTGCTAGTGAGATGGCTGGCCTGACCCTACCCGCCCCAGTACTTTATAAAGTGACCACAGTAGTCAGTGACATGGTCCAGCCCCCCGTACCGTATATAGTGGTACTGTATAGTGACACTGTTTACCCCCCGCCCCCCATGCTGTAGTAACAAAGTCTGTAATTTGCTGGTTCCACAAACATACACACACACACACATATACATGCATGCATAAATACACATACAGTCACATACACACACACACAAACACCAATAGGTAAAACAGAAACACTAACCCCTGTAGTCAGAGACACTAGTGAAGCATCATGTCACACTCACATGATATCAGTGCAGGCAGTGGCAGGTCAACGTTTTTTATTGAAATGTTTTTTTTAAAGCTGGGCCCCCACCCTCAGGGGCCCAGTCGCAGTTGCGACCTCTGCACTCCCTGTAGATTCGCCCCTGAGCGTGCCACTTCTTAATTCTTCTTTCTTAATTTTGAGCTATTTTATTGATTGTTTTAATACAATAAATCTTTAACAAAGTTCCTGTGAAGCAGATTTATTTTTTAAATTTACACTGACTTTGCACTTTCTTGTGAGTACATTCCTGCTAACTTCAAATGTGTGCATTTACACTATGGGATAGATTACGAGTGGAGCGCTAACAGTTGCGTGCGAGCAGTATGTTTTGTTTTGGCTGTTTGAGCGTGCATTACGAGTTGAAAGAAAACGAGTTCACTTGAGCGCAATCTAAGTTTATGCTCATCTGGTTAGCGCAATTTGAGAGCTCGTAGGGTAAGAAAAAAAGCACTAAACACAACATAAATACGCTTAAAAGTAAATACAAATTCATATAAACACTATCTGATAAAAAATATTTAAAAATATATATATAAAGTTATAAGGGCTCAAATATATATGGTATAAAGGGCTGAAAAGGGCTTGAAAATATACAGTACATGCATACATATACATGTCTAAATATGTGTATGTATGTATATACAGTCGTATGCAAAAGTTTAGGCACCCCTGACAATTTCCATGATTTTCATTTATAAATAATTGGGTGTTTGGATCAGCAATTTCATTTTGATCTATCAAATAACTGAAGGAAACAGTAATATTTCAGTAGTGAAATAAGGTTTATTGGATTAACAGAAAATGTGCAATATGCATCAAAACGAAATTAGACAGGTGCATAAATTTGGGCACCCCAACAGAAATATTGCAATAATATTTAGTAGAGCCTACTTTAGCAGAAATAACAGCCTCTAGACGCTTCCTATAGCCTGTAATGAGTGTCTGGATTCTGGATGAAGGTATTTTGGACCATTCCTTCTTGCAAAACATCTCCAGTTCAGTAATGTTTAATGGTTGCCGAGTATGGACAGCCCGCTTCAAATCACCCCACAGATTTTCAATGATCTTCAGGTCTGGGGACTAGGATTGCCATTCCAGAAAATTGTACTTGTTCTGCTGCATAAATGCCAGAGTAGATTTTGAGCAGTGTTTTGGGTCATTGTCTTGTTGAAATATCCAGCCCCAGCGTAACTTCAACTTTGTGACTGATTCCTCAACATTATTCTCAAGTATCTGCTGATATTGAGTGGAATCCATGCGACCCTCAACTTTAACAAGATTCCCAGTACCGACACTGGCCACACAGCATGATGGAACATCCACCAAATTTTACTGTGGCTAGCAAGTGTTTGTCTTGGAACGCTGTGTTCTTTTGCCACCATGCATAACGCCCCTTGTTATGACCAAATAACTCAATCTTTGTTTCATCAGTCCACAGCACCTTCTTCCAAAATGAAGCTGGCTTGTCCAAATGTGCGTTTGCATACCTCAAGCAACTCTGTTTGTGGCGTGTGTGCAGAAAAGTCTTCTTCTGCATCACTCTCCCATACGCTGAATTATTGAACGATGCACAGTGACACCATCTGCAGCAAGATGATGTTGTAGGTCTTTTGAGGTGGTCTGTGGGCTGTTTTTGACCGTTCTCATCATCCTTTGCCTTTCCAATATTTTACTTCTGGCCTTAACAAGAACTGTGCATGTGGTCTTCCATTTCCCCACTATGTTCCTCACAGTGGACACTGACAGCTTAAATCTCTGCGATACCTTTTTGTAGCCTTCCCCTAAACCATAATGTTGAACAATCTTTGTTTTCAGGTCATTTGAGAGTTGTTTTGAGGCCCTCATGTTGCCACTCTTCAGAGGAGAGTCAAAGAGAACAACAACTTGCAATTGGCCAACTTAAATACATCTCATGATTGCATGCACCTGTCTATGAAGTTTAAGGCTTAATGGGCTCACCAAACCAATTGTGTGTTCCAATTAATCAGTGCTAGGTAGTTACAGGTATTCAAATCAACAAAATGACAAGGGTGCCCAAATTTATGCACCTGTCTAATTTCGTTTGGATGCATATTGCACATTTTCTGTTAATCCAATAAACCTGATTTCACTACTGAAATATTTCTGTGTCCTTCAGTTATTTGATAGATCAAAATGAAATTGCTGATCCAAACACCCAATTATTTATAAATGAAAATCACGGAAATTGTCAGGGGTGCCTAAACTTTTGCATACGACTGTATGTATATATATATATATATATATATATATACATACAGTCGTATGCAAATATATATATATATATATATATATATATATATATATATATATACACACACACACATACATATATGGTATAGATGTGTGTACATATGTATTTTACTGTATATTTACTGTACATATTTAACATTCCAATGTTCTTCACTTACAGAACAATGTACTTTTTATTGTAAATACATATGTGTATATATACATACACACACCTTTATATCTATTCCTATAAAATATATAGGTATAGATATTTATTTTACATTAACATTATCAGATATATATATATATATATATATATTTAATACACTAAATAGCGCTCCACTTGTAATCTAGCCCTATGTTGGCTGTCTTCCTTCAGAGGTTGTGTGCTATCTAAACTTGGATCCCGTGTGGTGGAGAGGAAATTGTGCCAAGTGGTTTTCTAATCTAAAATAAAATTTCCTTGGAAAAGAGTGCACCTTGTTTTTCATATCTAACCAGTTACAGCATGTCATTTTATTTTACTATTATAGCCATTTAAAATATAATTTCATACTTTTAAGAGACAATTAAAGCATACAATGCACACACACATGTGGAAAGTATGCAGGGAATAAATATAGCAATATATGAAGAATCACATCAAGGTCACATTTAAAAACAAATATGCATCAATTTGATCTAAAAATTAAAATAGCAAAATTATTTAGTTTAATAACAGAAAAGTCTAGCTTCCTCATTTAAAAAGTGTTAATTTAATCAGTGAAATAAAATGTCTAAAGACAGGCTCAATATGTACAGAATAACATGCTTATTATTATAAATGCATAAACAGCAAGACTGTGAAAGTGAAGCTTTGGAATGGAACTTTCTGTATGCAAATTACTACCGGTAGTTAAATATTCCTACATGTTATTATACAACAAGAAGCAAAATATTAAGTTTCAGTTGTTTCTACTGCCCAACCTTGAGGCAGAAATTTTCTTTACTTTCTGTGATGACATTTTTTTTGTGAAACATATTTTCTGCATGTCATTTTGAAATTAAATTAAATTTAAATTAGTCAGTGTGCTGCTACTTTGCAGCGCTGCTCCTATTTTAACGGTTCTCTTTAAACAGCTTTTTACTCTGGATGCACTGTGTTAAAGAAAACTTACAGTGTAGCCAGAGCAAAACTCAGTTTGAAAAAATCTATCTAATGTAGAGCAGCGCTGCAAAGTGAAAGCGCTAACAGTTCCTGGGTGTTTCCCTTTCTTTCTGCAGACATGCTTAATTTTCTGCGATGACATCTCAGATCACAGCATGTTCTGCCTTGGGGCTGCCCAATCACAGCAGCAATACAACTGAAAGCTGTGCAGATTTGTATTTAATGGTATTTTACACATATTTTCACAATAACATGAGGAGTTGCAAGCCTTGAAGCTACCAAGCATAAAAACGTCAGGCATGTGGTAGGCTGCCACTTCTGATAACTCCTGCACAAATTTATTTGTGTGTTTAACCACCTATGCAGGCATTAAACCCATAAATACAAAACTCCATGATTTAACAAATTAGAGTATATACTTTTAGGATCATATAAATACACACACACTTTATGCCCAAAAGTATGTGGGCACTACGGATGGGCGATCGGGTATATATTCGAATTTGAATATTATTGTAGAAATTCTATTTACATAATCGAATGTTGATAAGAATAAATATTCTTAAAAATTCTATAATTGAATGTTATTTACAGTTTTTGAATGTCTCTTTCGAATTTTAATGTTCATAACTAGATCGAATGTCCACATTCGAATTTTCGAATTTAACATTCTATTTAACAAGTGCTATTCAGAAGTTCAATAGCATTTAATACATTTATTACATAATAGACAAATATATTAATTTGAATGTTTCTATTTCGAATATTGCATAATTCGAATATTACATTTAAAGAAAGCATTAGAAATAATATTACAAATATATAAATTCAAATTTTTAGAATTCGAATATTGCATAATTCGAAACGAATTGTTAGAAAAATTTGAATAGAATATTACATTTAAAGAAAGCATCAGAAATACTATTACATTAAATGAATGTTAGAATGTTGATCAAACATTCAAATTTCAAAACGAACGAACATGTTAAAAAAACACGTAAAAATCGCCTATCTGTTGCATCACTCACTACAGAGTTCCAAACTGCCTCTGGAAAAAACATTAGCACAATAACTGTGTGTCTGGAGCTTGATGAAATGGCTTTCCATGGCCAAGCGGATATCCATAAGTATCAATGCCAAGCGTTAGCTGGAGTGTTGTAAAGCATGACGCCACTAGATTCTGGAGCAGTGGGATCGTGTTCTCTGGAGTAAAGAATCACGCTTTACTATCTTGCAGTCTAATGGAAGAATCTGTATGTGGCAGATGCCAGTGGAAAGCTACCTACTGGAATGAATAGAGTCTACTGAAAAGTTTGGAGGGATAATGGCTCCTTAGTTCCTTCTTAAAGGGACATGAAACCCAATTGTGATTTTAAACAACTTTCCAATGTACTTCAATTATCTAATTTGTTTTTTTCTTGTGGTATGCTTTGTTGAAAAGGATACCTAGGTAGGCCCAGGAGCTGCTGATTGGTGGCTGCTCATATATGCCTCATGTTATTGGCTCACCCAATGCATTCAGATAGCTCCCAGTAGTGCATTGCTGCTGCTTCAACAAAGATAATGAAGTAAATTAGATAATAGAAATAAATTGGAAAATTGTTCAAAATTGTATTCTCTATCTGAATCATGAAAGAAAAAAAATCGGTTTCATGTCGCTTTAATGCTAAAAGATACAAAAACATGTGAGATGATTGGGTTCTTCCAACTGACTTCAACCCCAATGAACACCTTCAGGATGAACTGGAACGCCGATTGTAAGCCAGAACTTCTGGAACAGCATCAGTGCCTGACCTCACAAATGCTCTTTTGGTTGAATTTGAACAAATTTCCACATGCACACTCCAAATCTTGTTGAAAGCCGTCCCAGAAGAGTTGTGGATGTTGCAGCCACAAAGGGGTGAGCTCAATATTAATGCCCATGGTTTTGGAATGCAATGAGCAATAAGCTCAAATAGGTGTGATGGTCAGGTGTTCACATACTTGGCCATATGGTGTGTGTGAATGCATATGCAAAAAAACCTCTTGCCAAACTGAAATTATTCTGATACTATGTAGATTCCTTCAGGTGAACTTCCATCTAGTGGACAACTTTGAAACAGCAAACTTTGCCTCTTCATAGTCAAAATCATTCACCTAGATTTAGAGTTCTGCGTTAGCCTTAAAAAGCAGCGTTAAGGGGTCCTAACGCTGCTTTTTAACGCCCGCTGGTATTTCGAGTCAGGCAGGAAAGGGTCTACCGCTCACTTTTCGTAACCGCAAATCCCCTTACGTCAATTGTGTATCCTATCTTTTCTATGGGATTTGCCTAACGCCAGTATTCCGAGTCTTGGAAGAAGTGAGCGGTACAGCCTCTACCGCTAAGACTCCTACCGCCTAAAAAAGTCAGTAATTAAGAGTTTTATGGGCTAACGCCGGAACATAAAGCTCTTAACTACAGTGCTATAAAGTACACTAACACCCATAAACTACCTATGAACCCCTAAACCGAGGCACCCCCCACATCGCAAACACTAAAATAAAATTATTTAACCCCTAATCTGCCAACCGGACTTCGCCGCCACCTACATTATACCTATGTACCCCTAATCTGCTGCCCCTAACATCGCCGACACCTATATTACATTTATTAACCCCTAATCTGCCCCCCAACGTCGTCGCCACCTACCTACACTTATTAACCCCTAATCTGCCGACCGGAAATCGCAGCCACTATAATAAATGTATTAATCCCTAAACCGCCGCACTATCGCCTCGCAAACACTATAATAAATTTTATTAACCCCTAATCTGCCCTCCCAAACATCACCGCCACCTACCTACAATTATTAACCCCTAATCTCCCGCCCCAACGTCGCTGCTACTATATTAAAGTCTAACCCTAACCCTAACACACCCCTAACTTAAATATAATTTAAATAAAACGAAATAAATTGACTATCATTAACTAAATTATTCCAATTTAAAACTAAATACTTACCTATAAAATAAACCCTAATATAGCAATAATATAACTAATAGTTACATTGTAGCTATTTTAGGATTTATATTTATTTTACAGGCAACTTTGTATTTATTTTAACTAGGTACAATAGCTATTAAATAGTAAATAACTATTTAATAGCTGCCTAGTTAAAATAATTACAAAATTACCTGTAAAATAAATCCTAACCTAAGTTACAAATACACCTAGCAATACACTATCAATAAATTAATTAAATAAATTAACTACAATTATCTAAACTAAAATACAATTAAATAAACTAAACTATAATACAAAAAAAACACTAAATTACAAAAAATAAAAAAATATTACGAGAATTTTAATCTAATTACACCTAATCTAAGCCCCCTAATAAAATAAAAAAGCCCCCCAAAATAATAAAATTCCCTACCCTAAACTAAATTACAAAGTAATCAGCTCTTTTACCAGCCCTTAAAAGGGCTTTTTGCGGGGCATTGCCCCAAAGTAATCAGCTCTTTTACCTGTAAAAAAAAATACAATCCTCACCCAACATTACAACCCACCACCCACACACCCCTACTCTAAAACCCACCCGATCCCCCCTTAAAAAAACCTAACACTACCCCATTGAAGATCACCCTACCTTGAGCCGTGTTCAGCCAGCCTGCCACCGGTGGGACAGAAGAGGACATCCGGACCGGCAGAAGTCTTCATCCTATTCAGGCAGAAGAGGACATCCGGACCGGCAGAAGTCTTCATCCTATCCGGGCAGAAGAGGACATCCGGACCGGCAGACATCTTCATCCATGCGGCATCTTCTATCTTCATCCTTCTGGAGCGGAGCGGAGCCGTCTTCTATCCAGCCGACGCGGAGCCATCCTCTTCTTCCGACGGACTAACGATGAATGAAGGTTCCTTTAAATGACGTCATCCAAGATGGCATCCCTCAGATTCCGATTGGCTGATAGGATTCTATCAGCCAATCTGAATTAAGGTAGGAAAAATCTGATTAAAGTTCAATCCGATTGGCTGATTGGATCAGCCAATAGAATTTGAGGTCAATTCTATTGGCTCATCCAATCGGATTATTGATAGTGTAGTTTTAGGTGTATTTGTAACTTAGGTTAGGATTTATTTTACAGGTAATTTTGTAATTATTTTAACTAGGTAGCTATTAAATAGTTATTAACTATTTAATAGCTATTGTACCTAGTTAAAATAAATACAAAGTTGCCTGTAAAATAAATATAAATCCTAAAATAGCTACAATGTAACTATTAGTTATATTGTTACTATATTAGGGTTTATTTTATAGGTAAGTATTTATTTTTAAATAGGAATAATCTATTTAATTATAGAAATTTTATTTCGTTTTATTTAAATTATATTTAATTTAGGGGGTGTTAGGGTTAGGGTTAAACTTAGGTTTAGGGGTTAATAACTTTATTATAGTAGCGGCGACGTTGGGGGCGGGAGATAGTAGCGGCGACGTTGGGGGCGGGAGATTAGGGGTTAATAGTTGTAGGTAGGTGGCAGAATTGTTAGGGAGGGCAGATTAGGGGTTAATAAAATTTATTATAGTGTTTGCGAGGCGGGAGTGCGGCGGTTTAGGGGTTAATACATTTATTATAGTGGCGGCGATGTCCGGTCGGCAGATTAGGGGTTAATAAGTGTAGGTAGGTGGCGGCGACGTTGGGGGGGGGGGACAGATTAGGAGTTAATAAATATAATATAGGTGTCGGCGATGTTAGGGACAGCAGATTAGGGGTTCATAGCTATAATGTAGGTTGTGGCGGTGTCCAGAGCGGCAGATTAGGGGTTAATAATATAATGTAGGTGTCAGCGATAGCGGGGCGGCAGATTAGGGGTTAATAAGTGTAAGGTTAGGGGTGTTTATACTCGGGATTCATGTTAGGGTGTTAGGTGTAGACTTAGAAAGTGTTTCCCCATAGGAAACAATGGGGCTGCGTTAGGAGCTGAACGCTGCTTTTTTGCAGGGTTTTTTTCAGCCAGCTCAGCCCCATTGTATCCTATGGGGAAATTGTGCACAAGCACGTTTTTCCATTTTACCGCTACCGTAAGCAACTCTGGTATTGAGGGTTGAAGTGGAGCTAAATTTGGCTCAACGCTCACTTTTCTGAGGCTAACGGAGCCATTCAGAAAACTCGTAATACCAGCGTTGTCTTAAGGGTGCACTGGAAAAAAAGGCTCGTTAGCAATGCAGGTCTTTACCGACAAAACTCTAAATCTAGCCGATTGTGATTACAATCCGGTCACCAAATATATAACATTGTATAGACACAAATATTATACCAATAGAATATGATAAATAAATATGCAGGTCCTCTCTTTGTAGCAATAACTTCTTTCTAGAAATTACTGTTATAAAGAGAGGCTCAACATATATTTGAACTTGACACTGTTTATCCAAGGCGCCTGGACAATCAACACCAGAATTGTTGTTTTAAAAGATAGATAATCCCTTAATTACCAATTCCCCAGTTTTGCATAACCAACACAGTTATAATTATACACGTTTTACCTCTGTAATAACCTTGTATCTAAGCCTCAGCAGACTGCCCCCTTATTTCAGTTCTTTTGACAGACTTGCAGTTTAGCCAATCAGAGCTGTCTCCATGGTAAATTCACGTACATGAGCTCAATGTTATCTATATGAAACACGTCAACTAGTGGTGAAAAACTATAAAAATGCATTTAGATTAGAGGTGGCCTTCAAGGTCTAAGAAATTAGCATATGAACCTCCTAGGTTTAGCTTTCAACTAAGAATACCAAGAGAACAAAGCAAAATTGGTGATAAAAGTAAATTGGAAAGTTGTTTAAAATTACATCCCCTATTTGAAACATGAAAGGTTTTTTTAGACTTGAGTTCTACTCTTATTGGTACAATATTTGTATATATACAATGATATATGTTTGGTGACCAGGTTGTAATTGTCAATTCTTTTACTTGCAGTAAAAAAAATACAAACAAAATAGAAGCAAAGATTGCTGTTTCAAGGTTGCCCACTAGATGACAATACACCTCAAGGGAACCACATAGTATGGGAATGGCTTTAGTTTGGTGAGTTTTTTTGGAGCCACTTTTCATTACTGGTGTATATAAAAAGGAAATTGTGGGAGATTGTATTGCCTTGGCAAAGGCCCCAGTGAGAGCCAAAATGTTGGATATTCTCAACATGGAATAAAAATGTGTGTGTTCATTGTATAAAGGAGAGCTGAGTTTTCAATGACGCTAAGCAATTATAAAGATCTCGGTTAATGTATTTATGGTATTAAGTGGTGAATCCGTATGGAGGTGTGTGACACACGCACAGTTGCACACACACACAAAATTGTGAGGAGTTTTAAAGGGAATCTATTAACAACAAAAGACTGGCAGTGTAGAATGGATATTTTTATAAAATGCCAGTTTGTATTAAAATTTACTTCTGTTATTAAATGTACTTTGTTCTCTTTTGTGGAAAAGCAGGGCTGTAAGTTCAGGAGCGTAAACATGTCTGGATCACTATATGGCAGCAGTTGTGCAAGAATGCTGAAAACAAAGTAAATTTGGTAACAGAAGTAAATTAGAAACTTTTTTTAAATTTGTAACATTTTTCATGAAAGAAAAAAAAAACATGTTTGATGTAAGTTAATGACTTAAGGATAACTTGAGTACAGTATCAAGCATACCATAGTAGTCTGTATCAACTTAGTAGCAGCCTGTACATCAGTATCCATAGCCTATATGCATCTATTGAGCACAACTGATACAATAACATGGATACCTAAAATTAATAATTAGTATGGTGTATACTTTTTAAACTTCTATCATACCCTCTGAGATTTATTTTTATGATCCACAATGATCCTACAAATAGAAATGTCTTCCCACTTAGGGTCAGATTATGAGTGTCGCTCTAACAGTTATGCGCAAGTGATATCTGGTTTATCGCGGCTGCTTGCGCACATCGGCTATAGCGCACATCGGCTATAGCACACATATTACAAGTTGAAATTAAAAGAGATTGCTTGACCGCAATTTAATTTAACGTGCGTCAGGATAGCGCAACCTCAGAGCTCCTGTTAACTGTTTTGCAAAACAAAAAAGTGTCACAGAACACATCAAAAACATAAATTATGCTTACCTGATAATTTCATTTCCATCTGTGGGAGAAGAGTCCACTGCCTCATTCATCACTTGTGGGAATTAAGAACCTGGCCCCCAGGAGGAGGCAAAGACACCCCAGCCAAAGGCTTAAATACGTCCCCCACTCCCTTCATCCCCCAGAAAGATCAGGGTATAAATGGTGCCAGAAGATTAACAAATTTAGGTCTGGCCACCGGATAACGGGCGGGTGCAGTGGACTCTCCTCCCACAGATGGAAATGAAATTATCAGGTAAGCATAATTTATGTTTTCCATCTTAATGGGAGGAGAGTCCACTGCTTCATTCATCACTTGTGGGAACAAATACCCAAGCTCTAGAGGACACTGAATAAAGAAAACAGGAGGGTAAAAGGAGGCGGACCCTATACTGAGGGCACCACAGCCTGCTGAACCTTCCTCCCAAAAACTACTTCCGCCGAAGCAAAAACTTCATATTCAATTTATAAAATTTTGCAAAAGTATGTAAGGAAGACCAAGTGGCCGTCTTACAAATCTGCTCCATAGAAGCCTCATTCTTAAAAACAAGAAGAGGCCACAGCTCTAGTCGAGTGAGCCATAATCCTCTGAGGAGGATTGTGTCCCGCTGTCTCATATGCCAGACGGATCATACTCCTCAACCAAAAAGATAGAGAAGTGGCAGAGGCCCTTTGTCCCTTGCGCCTTCCAGAATACACAACAAATAAGGACGAAGCCTTCATGGCCTGAAGATAAAACTTCAAGGCCCCAACCACATCTAGATTATGAAGTAACCTCTCCTTTCGAAGAAGAAGGGTTAGGACACAAGGAAGGAATTACTATTTCCTGATTGATGTTACGACTCAACAGTACCTTGGGAAGGAATCCCAATCCAGTGCGAATAACAGTCTTATCAGCATGAAAAACTAAGTAAGGAGGCTCACATTGCAAGGCCGCCAACTCAGAGACTCTGCAAGCCGATGCAATAGCCAATAATAACAGGACTTTCCATGAAAGAATCTTAATGTCAAGGGCATGCATAGGCTCAAATGGAGCCCTCTGCAAAACCTTAAGAACCAAGTTTAAGCTCCAAGGAGAAGCTGGATTCCTGAAGACAGGTCTGATCCTAACCAGAGCCAGAACAAAGGACTGAATGTCAGGAAGCTCCGAAAGCTTCTTATGCAACAGTACAGATAAAGCCAAGATCTGTCCCCTTAGGGAATTGGTGGCAAGACCCTTATCCAGACCGTCCTGGAGAAAGGCCAAAATCCTCGATACCCTGATCTTATGCCAGGGATATCCTCATTCCTCACACCAGGACAAGTAGGTCCTCCACACCTTGTGGTAGATGCATCTAGTTACCGGCTTCCTGGCCTGAACGAGAGTGTCAATCACTCTTTTCGAAAATCCTCTGTTGGTTAAGATTAGTCGTTCAATCTCCATGCAGTCAGCCTCAGAGAATCAAGAATTTGATGCTGATAGGGACCTTGAAATAGCAGATCCTTGCATCAAGGTAACCTCCACGGCGGAGATTACGACATTGCCACCAGATCCGCAAACCACGTTCTCCGTGGCCATGATGGAGCAATCACAATAGCCGAAGCTTGCTCCTGCTTGATGTGGGCCACTACCCAAAGGTAGAAGAGGCAACAGTGAAAATATGTAAATTAGGTTGAAGTCCCAGGGTACTGCCAAGGCATCTATCAGTTCCACCTGGGGATTCCTGGATCGCGACCCATATCTGGGTAGCTTGCAATTGAGTTTTGGACGCCATGAGATCTATCTCCGGCATCCCCCATCTGCTGCAGATCTCCACAAACATCTCCTGATGGAGAGACCACCTGGATGAAACGTCTGTCTGCTCAGAAAGTCCGCTTCCCAGTTGTCCTCACCGGAATGTGGATCGCTGAGAGCGAACAATTGTGAGTCTCTGCCTATTCCAGAATCCAAGGTACTTCCCTTATTGCTAGGGAGCTTCTCGTCCCCCCCTGGTGGTTTATGTAAGCTACCGAAGTAATGTTGTCCGATTGGAATCTGATGAATAAGGACGACCCCAGAGGGGGCCAAGTCCTCAGAGCGTTGAATATCGCCTTTCTGGCACCCCAAACAGCTCCCCATCCTGATAGGCTTGCATCCGTGGTCACAATCTCCCAGGATGATCTCAGAAAGGATGTCCCCTGAGACAACTGCCCCGGTCGGGTCCACCAAGATAGGGACTCCCTCACCGGTCTGTCCAGAGATATCTGTTGGGACAAATCTGAATGATCGCCGTTCCATTGTCTCAACATGCACAGCTGAAGAGGTATGAGATGGAGCCTGGCAAATGGAATGACATCTATGCTGGATACCATGAGCCTGATTATCTCCATACACCACCACAGATGTCCTGGAGGATGTCCGTAGGGCTAGACAGTTGGACACCAGCTTGCAATGTCTCTGAGCTGTCAAAAATATCTTCATTGCTGAAGAATCTATTATCGTACCCAGGAACCCCACCCTGTTGCTGGGGACCAATGAACTCTTTCATTTGTTTATCTTCCACCCGTGGGACCGAAGGAGAAGAGCTCTCATTTGATCCACCGCCAGACTGAAGGATGGAGCCTGGACCAGGATTTCGTCCAGATACAGGGCCGCTGCAATCCCGCTGGCTCTCGCTACTGCGAGAAGAGCTCCCAGAACCTTTTGTAAAGACTCTTGGGGAGGTTGCCAGACCAAACGGAAGGGCCACAAACTGGAAGTCCCAGGAAGGCAAACCGTAGGTATTTGAAATGATCCCTGTGGATTGGAACATGAAGGTAAGCATCCTTCGGGTCTATAGTCGTCATGAATTGCCCCTCTTGAACCAGGGGCAAAATTGACCTGATCATCTCCATCTTGAAGGATGGACCTGACAGAAACTTGTTTAGGGCCTTTAGGTCCAGAATTGGATGAAACGTGCCCTCCTTCATTGGGACCACGAAAAGGTTTGAAATAATACCCCAGACCTCTTTCTGCTGGAGGGACTGGGATGATTACCCCGAGAGATGAGAGATCCATCACACACCCCAGGAAGGCCTCTCTCTTTTCTGGTCTCGAAGACATATTTCACAGGAGGAACCTGCTTCTTGGCGGATACGATTTGAAGCCTATCCTGTACCCCTGGGCGACGACCTCCCCCTCCAGGCCTCCGCAAAAAGAGATATTCTGCCTCCAACCTGGTCCAAGGATGGGTCGGGGGCCGCCCCTTCATGCCGACTTTGACTCAGCTGGCTTTTTTTTCTGCATGGACTTGTTTCAAGAGTTTGCTGGCTTCCAAGATGCCTTGGATTGCTCAGATTTTGCGGAAGGCTGCTGGCGCTGAGACTTGTCCGCACGAAAGGAACGAAAAGTAGATCCCTTAGGATCCGTAGGGCTAGACAGTTGGACACCAGCTTGCAATGTCTCTGAGCTGTCAAAAATATCTTCATTGCTGAAGAATCTATTATCGTACCCAGGAACCCCACCCTGTTGCTGGGGACCAATGAACTCTTTCATTTGTTTATCTTCCACCCGTGGGACCGAAGGAGAAGAGCTCTCATTTGATCCACCGCCAGACTGAAGGATGGAGCCTGGACCAGGATTTCGTCCAGATACAGGGCCGCTGCAATCCCGCTGGCTCTCGCTACTGCGAGAAGAGCTCCCAGAACCTTTTGTAAAGACTCTTGGGGAGGTTGCCAGACCAAACGGAAGGGCCACAAACTGGAAGTCCCAGGAAGGCAAACCGTAGGTATTTGAAATGATCCCTGTGGATTGGAACATGAAGGTAAGCATCCTTCGGGTCTATAGTCGTCATGAATTGCCCCTCTTGAACCAGGGGCAAAATTGACCTGATCATCTCCATCTTGAAGGATGGACCTGACAGAAACTTGTTTAGGGCCTTTAGGTCCAGAATTGGATGAAACGTGCCCTCCTTCATTGGGACCACGAAAAGGTTTGAAATAATACCCCAGACCTCTTTCTGCTGGAGGGACTGGGATGATTACCCCGAGAGATGAGAGATCCATCACACACCCCAGGAAGGCCTCTCTCTTTTCTGGTCTCGAAGACATATTTCACAGGAGGAACCTGCTTCTTGGCGGATACGATTTGAAGCCTATCCTGTACCCCTGGGCGACGACCTCCCCCTCCAGGCCTCCGCAAAAAGAGATATTCTGCCTCCAACCTGGTCCAAGGATGGGTCGGGGGCCGCCCCTTCATGCCGACTTTGACTCAGCTGGCTTTTTTTTCTGCTTGGACTTGTTTCAAGAGTTTGCTGGCTTCCAAGATGCCTTGGATTGCTCAGATTTTGCGGAAGGCTGCTGGCGCTGAGACTTGTCTGCACGAAAGGAACGAAAAGTAGATCCCTTAGGTTTTGCTTTCTTATCCTAAGGTAAGAAGGCACCCTTGCCACCCGTGACTGTAGATATTATAGAATCCAGGCCCGGGTCAAACAAAACCTTCCCCTTGAATGGTAGGGAAAGTAAGCAAGACTTAGATGTCATGTCAGCAAACCATGATTTTAGCCACAGAGCCCTGCGGGCTAAAACAGAAAACCCTGATGTCTTAGCATTCAGGCAAATAATCTGCATGTTAGCATCACAAATGAACAAATGCGCCACCCTTAGGGCTTTGATTCGATCCTCCAGCCGCACCCACCACCTCAGCGACTGCTGACACCGTTTGGAACATCTTCCGCAACATGGACTCCATCTTTTTATCCATGGATTCCTTAAAAGAGGAGCTATCCACAAGCGGAATCGTTCTCTTAGCAAGCGTGGAGATAACACCATCCATCTTAGGGACGGTTCTCCACAGTTCCAGCTGCGAGTCCGGAACGAGGAAAAGCTTCTAAAAAGAAGATTGATTCTTAATAATGTTCACCATTTTGATAGGAACCGGGAAGGCCTGGGGCACTACCCTGTCCTCATGAACCAGGAATACCTGGGGCACTACCCTGTCCTCATGAACCCTATCCAGTTTAGGGATCGAAGGTTCCTCCGGGAGTTTCGGTCTTGGAACCTCCAGCATAGCAAGCACCCTCCTTTAGCAGAAAACGCAAATGCTCCATCTTGAATATGAAATCTGTTTCCTCCGCGCGGACAGAGGCCTAGAAGTAGCCAATTCCGACCCAGATAATTTGGAGTCGTCTTCCTCAGCGTATAATCTGAGACATCCAGCGGAGTCGAAGACCCATGAGACGGATAGCAGTGCCGTACTTTCCGCTTACGCTTAGTAGGCTGAGGCATCGCATTTATGGCCGCAGAAACCGCTGTCTGCAACTGATCGGAAAAGTCTGGAGGCCAAAGGGCCCCTCCCGCGGGAGGATTAGTAGTGCCCTGGGGAACTGCTTGTGTAAATGGAGATGATTGTAGGAAATGCACCTCGCAGGGCAGAGAACCCTCAGAGGTTGAAGGCTCAGTCGTACTAAGTATTTTATTCTTTTTTGATATAGTATAATTGTCAAAGCATGTGTTGGTGGTTTGACCGGAACCTCCTAACAGTATACTCAGTTAATAGGTTTAGATAAAGAGAGAGTATCCTCTAACATATCAGAGTCCTCCATAGCTTGCGCCTTTATTACGGACTTGCTCAAATTATTAAATGGCACCTTTATATCCCAATGGCCGGGGCGATCACCACCTCCTATGACCTGGACTACAAAAAAGAGCTTTGTCTCCTCTGAACGCAGGTCGAGAAAGAGGAAGTTACAGAGGCCACACCCGGTCACATGGAGTGCCATGCAGGACCGCACCTGCACTCGAGAGAGACGCGCCAAAAAAAGCCTGCCTCAATCTCTCTCTAACTGTTCCACACTGACAGAGCCTCATCTCACACAAGTGCAGCAGAAACACAATAAACAATATTATGTCTAATAAAATCAGCCCTGTTCCATAACCCTCTTCTGAGGGTATTACCCGAGATTCTATACAGATAAAATGAGTCACACTGTGACCCTGTCTTCTTGCGCTATCACACATATATATATATATATATATATATATATATATATATATATATATATATATACACAAATTCAAAATGAGGTGCACTCCATTAAACCCAGTCCAATTGCCGTGGTGCTGCATAAACAGTACATATCCATTCCAGCTCTCCTTATTACTAGAAGAAATGCTGCACTCACCGGTCTTGTTGTGAAAAGTTTCTTTATTGCAAACAAATGACAATATTGATCACACGAATACCCCAGACGTTTCGGTGCGCCTCTGGCACCTTTCTCAATGGGCTTGCTTTCCAATCCTCAGGCAAAACAATCTAACTACCCGCCACCCTTATCCCTCTATTTAAACCCCCTGAATGTGCTCTATACTTCCGGTATCGCCGTGCCGGAGCGGGTGCGTTACGTCACTACCGCCAACGAAGTAACGCTGGAGGGCAGCCGCATGGCTAATTAGCATATCCCCTCCTCCTCTTGTGATAGACAGGCGTAACGTCGAAACAGCGTACAGAGGTAGTAACATAACCTTGCAACCGGCCGATGATCGGAATAAAAATAGTGCTAACCCCTAAAGTGAAATAAATTAAAAAACGGCTAGACCAGCACTAACTTAACTGTATTACTGGGGGAATATATGCACGAATTTTAGATAATAGATTCATCCTAATACATTCTTAGTTTAAAGTAGAAAAATTATTAAAAAATAAATGTAATCCCCAAGCATTTATAGCACTACAATGGACAATGTAAGGTCTAGATTTAAAAGTAAGCTTATTCAATACAGACCAACTACCAAAATTAACCATTGTTAGGAGTCAAAAAAAAAAACAAAAAAAAAAAACCATGAATCCCTCTTCAAGTCTCTCAGACTATGGCGAAACTTATTCTGATTTGGTGACACACTCACATGGAGACCGCGGTTCACAAGAAAATACTGTCCATACAGAGAGGAAAAAATGTGTATCCATAAGACAACAATAATGTCAATATGGTTATAGATAATAATGATGATGGTAAACGTCCAGACGTAGATCTAGACTGATGAATCATAGCCCAGTCCAGTTAAATAAACACATTATAATCCAATTGGGCGTTGAGTCCTCTCGGAGTGACAGTATCTAAGCGATATATCCAGGAAGCCTCAACCTGTAATAGCTTAGTGTGCCTATCGCCACCCCTCTTCATGGGCGGTACATGGTCAATGACCATTGTTCTTAAGCTTGCAGCAGTGTGGCCTGCCTGCATAAAATGCCTGGCGACAGGTTGATCCGATTCCTTCTTCTCAATCGCAGATCTTATTGCGTGGCGATGATTCGCCATCCTCTCCCGGAACGTTGTGGAGGTCTTTCCAACATACACTAAAGAACATGGGCATGTCAGGATATATATCACAAAACTGCTAGTGCAGGTCAATCTGTGATAAATTTTAAATTTCTTTCCTGTGCGAGGATGCTGAAATGTAGATCCTGTGAGCATGCTATTGCATGTGGTGCAGTCACCACATTTAAAGCAGCCTGGTTTCCTAGTAGTATCCATCCAAGTGCCTTTTTTATAGCACTGTATAGAATCATTGTGGACCAGAATGTCCTTCAAAGTAGAAGATTTTTTATAGACCAGCCGTGGTGGTTTTGTTGAAGCGAAGGGGAGAGACTTATCCGTCCTCACTATCTCCCAATTTTCCCGCACTGATTTCTCAAGTGCTCGATGTAAAGGGGTATATGTAGTGATCAGATTGATCTCCTTGTCATTTGTTTTCTTCACCTTCGTTTTATGGAGGAGTGCACCCTGGTCAAGTTGGGCCAATCTTAGTGATGAATTTTCTATATCCCTTGTTCTATATCCTCTCTCCTTCAATTTCTCTTTCATGGCTTTCTCTTGAAGGACCCTGGTCTCCGTGAGTTTGTTGTTGCGGGCGACTCGCATGAGTTGAGATTTAATTACACCTTTCTTTTGATGTGTTGGGTGAAAGCTTGTAGATGACAGTAGGGAATTTCTATCGGTTGGTTTTGTGTATAGTGATGTACTGAATTTGATAAGTCCATCTCTCCTGTATTTGGAAATTTTCAAATCCAGGAAAGAGATAGCTTCACTATTGACCTCATATTTAAATCGGATTGGAGAATCCAACCCATTCAGTTTTCCTACCCACTCATTTAATGATTCAACTGTACCCCTCCATACCAGGAGCACGTCATCTATGTAGCGGCCATACAGCTTAATCTCAGGGATTAAGGTGGTCTCCATTACGAAGTCTCATACCACAACATGTATAAGTTGGCATATGCGGGAGCCATGCTGGAGCCCATCGCCGTTCCAAAATTTCCAAATACAGGAGAGATGAACAAGGGATATAGAAAATTCATCACTAAGATTGGCCCAACTTGACCAGGGTGCACTCCTCCATAAAACGAAGGTGAAGAAAACAAATGACAAGGAGATCAATCTGATCACTACATATACCCCTTTACATCGAGCACTTGAGAAATCAGTGCGGGAAAATTGGGAGATAGTGAGGACGGATAAATCTCTCCCCTTCGCTTCAACAAAACCACCACGGCTGGTCTATAAAAAATCTTCTACTTTGAAGGACATTCTGGTCCACAATGATCCTATACAGTGCTATAAAAAAGGCACTTGGATGGATACTACTAGGAAACCAGGCTGCTTTAAATGTGGCGACTGCACCACATGCAATAGCATGCTCACAGGATCTACATTTCAGCATCCTCGCACAGGAAAGAAATTTAAAATGTATCACAGATTGACCTGCACTAGCAGTTTTGTGATATATATCCTGACATGCCCATGTTCTCTAGTGTATGTTGGAAAGACCTCCACAACGTTCCGGGAGAGGATGGCGAATCATCACCACGCAATAAGATCTGCGATTGAGAAGAAGGAATCGGATCAACCTGTCGCCAGGCATTTTATGCAGGCAGGCCACACTGCTGCAAGCTTAAGAACAATGGTCATTGACCATGTACCGCCCATGAAGAGGGGTGGCGATAGGCACACTAAGCTATTACAGGTTGAGGCTTCCTGGATATATCGCTTAGATACTGTCACTCCGAGAGGACTCAACGCCCGATTGGATTATAATGTGTTTATTTAACTGGACTGGGCTATGATTCATCAGTCTAGGTCTACGTCTGGACGTTTACCATCATCATTATTATCCATAACCATATTGACATTATTGTTGTCTTATGGATACACATTTTTTCCTCTATGTATGGACAGTATTTTCTTGTGAACCGCGGTCTCCATGTGAGTGTGTCACCAAATCAGAATAAGTTTCGCCATAGTCTGAGAGACTTGAAGAGGGATTCATGGTTTTTTTTTTTGGTTGGTTTTTTTACTCCTAACAATGGTTAATTTTGGTAGTTGGTCTGTATTGAATAAGCTTACTTTTAAATCTAGACCTTACATTGTCCATTGTAGTGCTATAAATGCTTGGGGATTACATTTATTTTTTAATAATTTTTCTACTTTAAACTAAGAATGTATTAGGATGAATCTATTATCTAAAATTCGTGCATATATTCCCCCAGTAATACAGTTAAGTTAGTGCTGGTCTAGCCGTTTTTTAATTTATTTCACTTTATGGGTTAGCACTATTTTTATTCCGATCACCGGCCGGTTGCAAGGTTATGTTAATACCTCTGTACGCTGTTTCGACGTTACGCCTGTCTATCACAAGAGGAGGAGGGGATATGCTAATTAGCCATGCGGCTGCCCTCCAGCGTTACTTCGTTGGCGGTAGTGACGTAACGCACCCGCTCCGGCACGGCGATACCGGAAGTATAGAGCACGTTCAGGGGGTTTAAATAGAGGGATAAGGGTGGCGGGTAGTTAGATTGTTTTGCCTGAGGATTGGAAAGCAAGCCCATTGAGAAAGGTGCCAGAGGCGCACCGAAACGTCTGGGGTATTCGTGTGATCAATATTGTCATTTGTTTGCAATAAAGAAACTTTTCACAACAAGACCGGTGAGTGCAGCATTTCTTCTACTAATAAGGAGAGCTGGAATGGATATATATATATATATATATATATAATGAAACGATCTTACCAGAATCAATGCCGTGGAACAGGAACACGGCCCTTCATGTGTGACAGGTTAGTAGCGTCGCTCCTGATATGGACATGAGAGAAGAAAAGCAGGCAGCAAAACTCTTCAACGCTGACTGCTTGGGATGGTTTTGCAGAAGAATCCCCCCCTGCATCTCCTGACTCTAACTTTTACCCATGTTCTTACTGAGAGGCTGACAGGACTCCTTAAAACTCCAGTCCCATTGCGAGAGTACTACCCTCCATAAGAGACTACTCTGAATCTTCTGAAAGGCAAAGAATGACTGGGGGATGAGGGGAGTGGGGGAGGTATTTAAGCCTTTGGCTGGGATGGCTTTGCCTCCTCCTGGTGGCCAAGTTCTTAATTCACACAAGTGATGAATAAAGCAGTGGACTCTCCTCCCATTAAGAGCGAAAATACATTAAAAAGTACAGTTACACTCATAATAGCACTCATTATTGCACCAAAAAGTTATAAGGGCTCAAAGATATAAGGTCTCAGGTCTTAGAAAAAAAGACATGCAAAGGGCTTCAATATTGTGATACATACATATAAATATCTAAATAAATATATATATATATATATATATATATATATATATATATGTGTGTGTGTGTGTGTGTGTGTACAGATGTATTTATATGTGTATATATGTATTTACAGACATACTCAGCTATCTGACCCTGCTAGTTCTACTACCACCTGCTTATCTGTTTTTGTTTTTCTATCTCTCTGTGCTTGAAGAAGTTAGTTCATGTTTTAAAGTTACATATAAGAGAATTGTGTTTTATGTAATTCAAACTGCATTAATAAGGTTTTTACTTTAATAAAAAAGTCTGCTTTTTTTTAATATGATTGGAGAGAGTATGGAAATACCTCCCTATTAATAAATAAATAAAACCAAGATTTCTTAGCAAAACACTGGGATAATCTAAAAGGATAAAAAAAAAGGGGCGCCCCCAAATGGTATAGTACTTCAAATCACAGAATATGTGTGGGTAATCAAATCTACTCACAAGGTGTGAAGCACTAAAGAAGTGCCGCAATGGCAGTCTGGACCTTATGAAGCCGTCCAGTAAGCTTGCTCCACGGTTGAACTGGGATGTACCTTTGTGTGCCTCGAAAGGCAGGACTCCACTAAACCGCAGCTAAAAAGTGCATAAGTATACAACTCCTTTGTACTATTAACAAGGTATCGCAGAGGTGCATCCCAAACTCTCAGATCCTCCAAAGGAATGAAAGACTCAAAAGTGAGGGAATATTAGCAACTCAAAACCTTAATAATCACAGACCAGAGAGTACTTATAAAGCACATATATTGTAGGTTTAAAAAGTAAGTTCACAAATTAAAATCAGAACCCGTTTCTCAGTGTTATACTGTTTCCTCAGGTGAGTGATCCTTGTTTAAAGGAATATGAAACCCAAATGTTTTCTTTCAGGATTCAGATAACTCATGCAATTTTAAGCAACTTTCTAATTTACTCCTATTATCAATTTTTGATAAATGTAGCCACCAATCAGCAAGCACTACTCAGGGTGCTGAACCAAAAATGGGCTTGCTCCTAAGCTTACATTACTGCTTTTTTCAAATAAAGATACTAAGAGAACGAAGAAAAAATGATAATAGGTGTAAATTAGAAAGTTGTTAAAAATTGCATGCTCTATCTGAATCGTGAAAGAAAAAAATTGGGTTTCATATCCCTTTAACCTTAGGTACACTATCTGCCAAGATGAAGGAACAACCATAATGGTTGTTGCTTGCTGTAATTCAGTGTCACACTTGTCTTATCTATTATGTGTATGTTGACTCACACAGAAAGCTAAGTACCTCACTGCATTGTTATTACTGAATTGTATATATTAGAATGGTATTCCTTTATAAGCTATATATACACCAATACATTGTGTTAGTCTTATATTGCTTATGTAGTTTTCCTTTCACTCCTTTACCCTACAATCTATATCCCCAGGCACAACACCAATACTTTATTTTGGTTTAAAACATAATTTATGTAAGAACTTACCTGATAAATTCATTTCTTTCATATTAGCAAGAGTCCATGAGCTAGTGACGTATGGGATATACATTCCTACCAGGAGGGGCAAAGTTTCCCAAACCTCAAAATGCCTATAAATACACCCCTCACCACACCCACAATTCAGTTTAACGAATAGCCAAGAAGTGGGGTGATAAAAAAGTGCGAAAGCATATAAAATAAGGAATTGGAATAATTGTGCTTTATACAAAATCATAACCACCACAAAAAAAGGGCGGGCCTCATGGACTCTTGCTAATATGAAAGAAATGAATTTATCAGGTAAGTTCTTACATAAATTATGTTTTCTTTCATGTAATTAGCAAGAGTCCATGAGCTAGTGACGTATGGGATAATGACTACCCAAGATGTGGATCTTTCCACACAAGAGTCACTAGAGAGGGAGGGATAAAATAAAGACAGCCAATTCCTGCTGAAAATAATCCACACCCAAAATAAAGTTTAACGAAAAACATAAGCAGAAGATTCAAACTGAAACCGCTGCCTGAAGTACTTTTCTACCAAAAACTGCTTCAGAAGAAGAAAATACATCAAAATGGTAGAATTTAGTAAAAGTATGCAAAGAGGACCAAGTTGCTGCTTTGCAGATCTGGTCAACCGAAGCTTCATTCCTAAACGCCCAGGAAGTAGATACTGACCTAGTAGAATGAGCTGTAATTCTCTGAGGCGGAATTTTACCCGACTCAACATAGGCAAGATGAATTAAAGATGTCAACCAAGATGCCAAAGAAATGGCAGAAGCTTTCTGGCCTTTCCTAGAACCGGAAAAGATAACAAATAGACTAGAAGTCTTACGGAAAGATTTCGTAGCTTCAACATAATATTTCAAAGCTCTAACAACATCCAAAGAATGCAACGATTTCTCCTTAGAATTCTTAGGATTAGGACATAATGAAGGAACCACAATTTCTCTACTAATGTTGTTGGAATTCACAACTTTAGGTAAAAATTCAAAAGAAGTTCGCAACACCGCCTTATCCTGATGAAAAATCAGAAAAGGAGACTCACAAGAAAGAGCAGATAATTCAGAAACTCTTCTAGCAGAAGAGATGGCCAAAAGGAACAAAACTTTCCAAGAAAGTAATTTAATGTCCAATGAATGCATAGGTTCAAACGGAGGAGCTTGAAGAGCTCCCAGAACCAAATTCAAACTCCAAGGAGGAGAAATTGACTTAATGACAGGTTTTATACGAACCAAAGCTTGTACAAAACAATGAATATCAGGAAGAATAGCAATCTTTCTGTGAAAAAGAACAGAAAGAGCAGAGATTTGTCCTTTCAAAGAACTTGCGGACAAACCCTTATCTAAACCATCCTGAAGAAACTGTAAAATTCTCGGTATTCTAAAAGAATGCCAAGAAAAATGATGAGAAAGACACCAAGAAATATAAGTCTTCCAGACTCTATAATATATCTCTCGAGATACAGATTTACGAGCCTGTAACATAGTATTAATCACGGAGTCAGAGAAACCTCTTTGACCAAGAATCAAGCGTTCAATCTCCATACCTTTAAATTTAAGGATTTCAGATCCTGATGGAAAAAAGGGCCTTGTGACAGAAGGTCTGGTCTTAACGGAAGAGTCCACGGTTGGCAAGAGGCCATCCGGACAAGATCCGCATACCAAAACCTGTGAGGCCATGCCGGAGCTACCAGCAGAACAAACGAGCATTCCTTCAGAATCTTGGAGATTACTCTTGGAAGAAGAACTAGAGGCGGAAAGATATAGGCAGGATGATACTTCCAAGGAAGTGATAATGCATCCACTGCCTCCGCCTGAGGATCCCGGGATCTGGACAGATACCTGGGAAGTTTCTTGTTTAGATGGGACGCCATCAGATCTATTTCTGGAAGTTCCCACATTTGAACAATCTGAAGAAATACCTCTGGGTGAAGAGACCATTCGCCCGGATGCAACGTTTGGCGACTGAGATAATCCGCTTCCCAATTGTCTACACCTGGGATATGAACCGCAGAGATTAGACAGGAGCTGGATTCCGCCCAAACCAAAATTCGAGATACTTCTTTCATAGCCAGAGGACTGTGAGTCCCTCCTTGATGATTGATGTATGCCACAGTTGTGACATTGTCTGTCTGAAAACAAATGAACGATTCTCTCTTCAGAAGAGGCCAAAACTGAAGAGCTCTGAAAATTGCACGGAGTTCCAAAATATTGATCGGTAATCTCACCTCCTGAGATTCCCAAACTCCTTGTGCCGTCAGAGATCCCCACACAGCTCCCCAACCTGTGAGACTTGCATCTGTTGAAATTACAGTCCAGGTCGGAAGCACAAAAGAAGCCCCCTGAATTAAACGATGGTGATCTGTCCACCATGTTAGAGAGTGTCGAACAATCGGTTTTAAAGATATTAATTGAGATATCTTCGTGTAATCCTTGCACCATTGCTTCAGCATACAGAGCTGAAGAGGTCGCATGTGAAAACGAGCAAAGGGGATCGCGTCCGATGCAGCAGTCATAAGACCTAGAATTTCCATGCATAAGGCTACCGAAGGGAATGATTGTGACTGAAGGTTTCGACAAGCTGTAATCAACTTTAGACGTCTCTTGTCTGTTAAAGACAGAGTCATGGACACTGAATCCATCTGGAAACCCAGAAAGGTTACCCTTGTCTGAGGAATCAAAGAACTTTTTGGTAAATTGATCCTCCAACCATGATCTTGAAGAAACAACACAAGTCGATTCGTATGAGATTCTGCTAAATGTAAAGACTGAGCAAGTACCAAGATATCGTCCAAATAAGGAAATACCACAATACCCTGTTCTCTGATTACAGACAGCAGGGCACCGAGAACCTTTGTAAAAATTCTTGGAGCTGTAGCTAGGCCAAACGGCAGAGCCACAAATTGGTAATGCTTGTCCAGAAACGAGAATCTCAGGAACTGATAATGATCTGGATGAATCGGAATATGCAGATATGCATCCTGTAAATCTATCGTGGACATATAATTCCCTTGCTGAACAAAAGGTAAGATAGTCCTTACAGTTACCATCTTGAACGTTGGTATCCTTACATAACGATTCAATATTTTTAGATCCAGAACTGGTCTGAAAGAATTCTCCTTCTTTGGTACAATGAAGAGATTTGAATAAAACCCCATCCCCTGTTCCGGAACTGGAACTGGCATAATTACTCCAGTCAACTCTAGATCTGAAACACATTTCAGAAATGCTTGAGCTTTTACTGGATTTACTGGGACACGGGAAAGAAAAAATCTCTTTGCAGGAGGTCTCAACTTGAAACCAATTCTGTACCCTTCTGAAACAATGCTCTGAATCCAAAGATTGTGAACAGAATTGATCCAAATTTCCTTGAAAAAACGTAACCTGCCCCCTACCAGCTGAGCTGGAATGAGGGCCGCACCTTCATGTGGACTTAGAAGCAGGCTTTGCCTTTCTAGCTGGCTTGGATTTATTCCAGACTGGAGATGGTCTCCAAACTGAAACTGCTCCTGAGGATGAAGGATCAGGCTTTTGTTCTTTGTTGAAACGAAAGGAACGAAAACGATTATTAGCCCTGTTTTTACCTTTAGATTTTTTATCCTGTGGTAAAAAAGTTCCTTTCCCACCAGTAACAGTTGAAATAATGGAATCCAACTGAGAACCAAATAATTTGTTACCCTGGAAAGAAATGGAAAGTAAAGTTGATTTAGAAGCCATATCAGCATTCCAAGTTTTAAGCCATAAAGCTCTTCTAGCTAAAATAGCTAGAGACATAAACCTGACATCAACTCTGATAATATCAAAAATGGCATCACAGATAAAATTATTAGCATGCTGAAGAAGAATAATAATATCATGAGAATCACGATGTGTTACTTGTTGCGCTAAAGTTTCCAACCAAAAAGTTGAAGCTGCAGCAACATCAGCCAAAGATATAGCAGGTCTAAGAAGATTACCTGAACACAGATAAGCTTTTCTTAGAAAGGACTCAATTTTCCTATCTAGAGGATCCTTAAACGAAGTACCATCTGACGTAGGAATAGTAGTACGTTTAGCAAGGGTAGAAATAGCCCCATCAACTTTAGGGATCTTGTCCCAAAATTCTAATCTGTCAGACGGCACAGGATATAATTGCTTAAAACGTTTAGAAGGAGTAAATGAATTACCCAAATTATCCCATTCTTTGGAAATTACTGCAGAAATAGCATTAGGAACAGGAAAAACTTCTGGAATAACCACAGGAGCTTTAAATACCTTATCTAAACGTTTAGAATTAGTATCAAGAGGACCAGAATCCTCTATTTCTAAAGCAATTAGAACTTCTTTAAGTAAAGAACGAATAAATTCCATTTTAAATAAATATGAAGATTTATCAGCATCAACCTCAGAGACAGAATCCTCTGAACCAGAGGAGTCATCAGAATCAGAATGATGATGTTCATTTAAAAATTCATCTGTAGGGAGAGAAGTTTTAAAAGATTTTTTACGTTTACTAGAAGGAGAAATAACAGACATAGCCTTCTTTATGGATTCAGAAACAAAATCTCTTATATTATCAGGAACATTCTGCACCTTAGATGTTGAGGGAACTGCAACAGGCAATGGTACTTTACTAAAGGAAATATTATCTGCTTTAACAAGTTTGTCATGACAATCAATACAAACAACAGCTGGAGAAATAGCTACCAAAAGTTTACAGCAGATACACTTAGCTTTGGTAGATTCAGCACTTGACAGAGATTTTCCTGTAGTATCTTCTGGCTCAGATGCAACGTGAGACATCTTGCAATATGTAAGAGAAAAAACAACATATAAAGCAAAATTGATCAAATTCCTTAAATGACAGTTTCAGGAATGGGAAAGAATGCCAAAGAACAAGCTTCTAGCAACCAGAAGCAATAAAAAATGAGACTTAAATAATGTGGAGACAAAAGTGACGCCCATATTTTTTCGCGCCAAATAAGACGCCCACATTATTTGGCGCCTAAATGCTTTTTGGCGCCAAAAATGACGCCACATCCGGAACGCCGACATCTTTGGCGCGAAATAACGTCAAAGAATGACGCAACTTCCGGCGACACGTATGACGCCGGAAACGGAAATAGAATTTTTGCGCCAAAAAAGTCCGCGCCAAGAATGACGCAATAAAATGAAGCATTTTCAGCCCCCGCGAGCCTAACAGCCCACAGGGAAAAAGTCAAATTTTAAGGTAAGAAAAAATGGTCAAATCAAAATGCATTATCCCAAATATGAAACTGACTGTCTGAAAATAAGGAAAGTTGAACATTCTGAGTCAAGGCAAATAAATGTTTGAATACATATATTTAGAACTTTATAAACAAAGTGCCCAACCATAGCTTGGAGTGTCACAGAAAATAAGACTTACTTACCCCAGGACACTCATCTACATATAGCAGATAGCCAAACCAGTACTGAAACGAGAATCAGCAGAGGTAATGGTATATATAAGAGTATATCGTCGATCTGAAAAGGGAGGTAAGAGATGAATCTCTACGACCGATAACAGAGAACCTATGAAATAGACCCCTTAGAAGGAGATCACTGCATTCAAATAGGCAATACTCTCCTCACATCCCTCTGACATTCACTGCACGCTGAGAGGAAAACCGGGCTCCAACTTGCTGCGGAGCGCATATCAACGTAGAATCTAGCACAAACTTACTTCACCACCTCCATCGGAGGCAAAGTTTGTAAAACTGAATTGTGGGTGTGGTGAGGGGTGTATTTATAGGCATTTTGAGGTTTGGGAAACTTTGCCCCTCCTGGTAGGAATGTATATCCCATACGTCACTAGCTCATGGACTCTTGCTAATTACATGAAAGAAATATATGTTTAATAATACTTCCTATTTTGACCCATAGAACAAATATGTTGCACATCCAAGCAATGAACAAACATTATATTTTGTTTGATGGACTTACTATGCTGTCAGTATTTTCTGAAGGTGTCTCCTCAGGGTAGACAGAGGATGGGATTTCATTCTTCAAAATAATCTCAATCCTTCCAATTTGATGCTGCAGAAAAACATATTCCAAAGTGAATGATTCTTAAATATGCAAAACACATTAGAACGTTTACTTCAGGCATTTCTATTACATTATTTGTATAATTAATATGCATTAAATGTAGTCAAAGACAGACAACTGTACTAACTAAAACACAGATCATTTAAAACCCAATTCTTATTTTAATCAGTAAATTTCTACATTAGCAAACAATAACTACTGCTAATGTGCCAACTGATTACATGTACAGAATTATAATACAGTTTTTAAGCACATACATTTTTTTTAAAAAAAGTTGTTACTAAGTCTCGTAAGTGCTTAACATTCTACAAACAGAAACTTTTAGTTAAATAAAAGATGAGTTTAAATGGACTTAAACCCCCAGTTTTTTCTTTCATGATTCAGCTAGAGTATGCAAATTTAAACAACTTTCCAATTTAAGTCTATTATCAAATTTGCTTAATTCTCTTGGTATCCTTTGTTGATGAGCAGCAAAGCATTACTGGGAGCTACCTTAATATATCTGGTGAGCCAATGACAAGAGGCACATATGAAGCTAACTCCCAGTAGCGCATTGCTAATCCTAAGCATATCTAGGTATGCTTTACAACAACAAATATAAAGAATGAAGCAAATTAGACAATAGAAATAAATAGTTGTTTAAAATTACATGCTCTATCAGAAACATGAAAGTTGAATTTTGACCTTACTGTCCCTTTAATATAACAAAAATCCAAAAGAGGAAGGCAGCAATAGTGGGATAAAAATGTTTATTCAGCACACAGAGCGCAATGTTTCGGGAGTTAACCTCCCTTAATCATGCATGATTAAGGGAGGTTAACTCCTGAAACGTTGCGCTCTGTGTGCTGAATAAACATTTTTATCCCACTATTGCTGCCTTCCTCTTTTGGATTTTTGGATATTGTCTGGTCTTGGTGGTGGAGACCTAGTTGGCCTGCAGTGGGCTGCTGTGCTGGACTGTTCACCTTTATTTACACAACCTTTAATATAACAAAACAGAAATGTGCATTTGCAGAAAGTGTTTCCAAAGTGTTGCAGTTTTAATTTCTTTGCATTGCAACATATTATGTATTGCGCTAAATAACAGAACTATATAGGCTCCATGTGCTAAGCAGTGTAAGCTGACTTTGAGCCCTTGTGGGGCCGGTTCGCACATGTGAGCTGTTTCACTCAATGTCATTAGACTGCTGCTTCTTACTCTCTATTGAACCCTTATTGAACACACTCGATGGGGGTGATTGACAGGCCCTTTTATTTTGCGTGAGTTCACTGGGTCCCTATATGATAATAGAAGGATGCCCCCTGGCAATCAGCTAATCAGTGAGTAGTCACAAGCCACTTGCATAATAGCTGCCCCCCAACCATGTTCATACCTCTCACTTTATTTTTCTTGATTGGTTTATTAATGTGACTTACTTAGAAAAAAGAATAAACAGGGGAGAATGTTGCCTTCTCTAAGTTCAAAGGATCATCAGACTCACTAGAAAACAATGTTAAAGGGGCATAAGACTGATGAGTACGACTACATTACTACTACTCACTATGCTATTGTTTTTTCTCATGTACCTGCAGCTATCTTTAAAGCTGCAGGTACCATTACAGAAGCCAGCTAGCAAAGCGCTGCATCTTTATACTGGGCGCTGCCATCTTGGTACGCATCCTTTAGAAGCAGTGCACTTTCACAAATCAGTGCTGTACCTTGCACTTTATATTATCTCACACAATAAATGCAGAAAGGTTACATGTTTACATTTTTACCCAGTTTAAAAGTTACATAACAAAAATAAAAAGTCTCAGGAATAATATAACAACCAGCAGATGCTGCAAAACTTTACAATCCCACTCTATATTGAACACACTAAACTACAGTGCATGATATGGCCTGTCAACAATATCACTGATCTGTAAATGTGCTTCACTTATTTTACAGGGGACAAAAAATCTTAAATTCCAAAATGGCGGCGCCCAGTATGAAGATGCAGAGCTTTACTAACCAGCACTTGTAATGGGTTAAAATAAGAGAATAGCTTTGAAGAGAGCTGCATGGCCAAGAGAAAAAACACAAGCATGGTGAGTAGTAACCCTGCTACTGTATTTGCACCCAGCAGTTTAATGTCCCTTTAAACTACAAAGTGAAAAAAAGTAGTTTAAGTATAGAAGTGATGGCTCCACAGTAAAGGGTTAAAATGGTGAATCTGCTGATCTGCAAGTATCAAAGTGTATCTCTCCCCCTACACAAAGTCCTATCTCTGTGTATCTTTTAAAAGTACTTTCAGCTATGGGTTCAAAGGAAAAATCCTCTTCAGTTTAATTAGCAGCAGCCACTGATACACTATGGGAATGTTAATATTTAACTTGAGTACTTCCTTTGATCACATCATTCATACTGTAAAAAAAATTAGTAGCAGCGACTTGTAAATGAAACACAGCTTGATTAATTCAAATTAGGCCACATGATATTTCCTCTACAAATAAACATGTTATTTTCTTCAATTATTAGATCATTCATTAGCAATAAGTACTCAGCATTGACTGAAAACAAGGACTCAGCTCTAATGCAAGCACTGGAAACAGCGAACCTAATTATTACGAAAAGGACAGCAAAAAAGTTTCTAGAAGGGTATAGTTCCTTTTCCTCCTTTTGCATCAACTAATATTTCACACCAAGCTTTATGTTAAAGGGCTATACTAAAGCTAAAATTACATATTCAAATTCATTGCAGCTTAAGAGCAGGACAGGGTAGTTGCATGAAGTCATCAGTCGCTTACCATTTGGGATATGCAATGCTTGTGGGTCTCCACCTATGTGTTTAATTCCTTTGTAGCGCTGTTTTCCTTTGGGATAGGCTACAAGTGTTGTGCAAATATGCAAAGATTGCACAGTTAAGTACAAATTTCAAACCCATATCTATCTATCATCCTTAAAGATTTGCACTCACGATACCATAATCTCAACCACCAGGGGGCAGATGAAAACAAACAATATAAAAGTCCAAAAGTAGCACTGCACTCGCTGGAAATTATACTAACACATAACATTTATTCCAAAAGTTTAAAACATGCCCATAACGTTTTGGAGTCAATCAGACCCCTATATCAAATGGAAGAACATCACTATATATGTGCAAACAGTGAAAAAATGCAACTTGCAACAGGCCAAAATGTGTTTTAAAATAATTTAGCAAACTGCTAAAAAAGTGTTATTTTTCTGATACGTTTGTGCTCATTTATAAAGCTGCATTTGTAACTTTTGAGTCCTTAAAGGGACAGTAAAGTCAAAATGACACTTTCATGATTCATATAGAGCATGTAATTTTAAACAACTTTCCAATTTACGTCTGTTTTGCTTCGTTTTCTCATAAGAGCTCAGGAGTGTGCACATGTCTTTAGTACTCTATGGCAGCAGTATTTTGCAACATTGTATAACAAAGCTACAAATAATGTTGCAAAATACTGCTGCCATAGACATAGAGTGCTAAAAAAATATGCACACTCCTGAGTTCTTATGAGCCTACCTAGTTTTATTATTTAATTAAAGATACAAAAGAACAAAGCAAATGCAAATTTAATAACATAATTAAATTAGGAAGTTGTTTAAAATTGCATACTCTATCTGAAACATGAAAGTTTAATTTTGACTTTACTGTCCCTTTAATTTAAGAACCAGAGGTCAAACTAGTGGGGAAGAGGGAGGGGCTGCACCACAAAACAGCGTGCTAATGTTGAATGGCCAGCAACAATTGCGGGTAGACAGGTTTCCTGTCTGGGAACTTGCCAACCCATATCTTCCTAAATATACCTCATTGAAACATCAGTGTAAAAATGTCCCCATGCCATAAATTAATTTGAAAATAGATTTAAAAAAGGGTTATCAATGGATTTTCAAATTATTTTAAATGAGTTTATAGCTTGAAACATACATTAATTTACCTGCTGACTATTTTCTTTATCAAGCTCTTCCTGTTGTGCCAGTAATGGCAGGATGTCTGAAATAAAGATTTGCCACCAAAGAACTAGGAAAGAAAGATTATGGTGTCCACTTAAAGATTCATTGTCTACAATCCACTGAGTCTGAGGATTGTACTTGCAGTTCCAGGGCTTTGGTGTACCAATAAAATGAATAACTTTTGCCTCTGAGCCAAATCTGGAGAAGATAATGAAACATTTATTCAACAAACTTTAAGAGAATAAACAGCTTTGAATTATAGAAAAATTGCACAAACAGTATCAGTATAAACATTTGCAATGTTTTGTAAATGGGGAGAAGTCATGGTGGGGTATGAGATGGAAAAGTAAAGAGACCAGATAAAAAAAACAACTGGATAATAATGTTAGCTAATGTGAAACTGACATTTGACCAGGAGGCCAGCATTACAGTCCCAGTGACTTAGGTCAGAAAACCTGGTTCTCTGTCAGGTATATGAAAACAAAGTAGCATCATGCATATTGGGTTGATTGGTTTTGGAGCCAATATTTCACTAGACAGCACAGTATTTTAACTGCCTATCCAGAAATGGGATCTGATTTGATATGCAGTGTATATGGCTGACAAGGGCTGCAAAGCAACTGCTCTGATCTGAGGTGCAATAAAGGCAAAGGGGTCTGTTCTTAGGTCCCCTGTGAGCATATGGCTGAAAGGAGCTAGAGGACTATGGGGTCTGATTTAGATCTGATCACAACTCTACGAGATTATCCAGAATTTTGGTGGAGGACAGCTGTGAACCTTGCATACATAAAATAAAGCACTATTAAATATGTTCAATATATATGTATATAGGTAATGACCACCTCTGTGTTTTGCATATGTCTGAATGAATGTGATGGATGCAGCACAATTTGGCCAAATGCTGTAACTAACTTCATTTTTTGCTTGTATCCTACTTGTGTGCATCTAAGTGAGTGCTGGCTATTTTGTGTGCTATGTTTGAAAATATTACAAAGAAAAACATAATTTATGCTTATCAGATAAATTCCTTTCCTTCCGGATAGGGAGAGTCCACAGCTTCATTCCTTACTGTTGGGAAATACAACACCTGACCACCAGGAGGCGGCAAAGACACCCCAGCCAAAGGCTTAAATATCCCTCCCAGTCCCTCATTACCCCAGTCATTCTGCCGAGGGAACAAGGAAAAGTAGGAGAAACATTAAGGTACAAATGGTGCCAGAAGAATAAAATAAATAATAGGGGACCGCCCATAGACAAGAAAAAAAGGGCGGCGGCCATGGACTCTCCCTGTCCAGAAAGAAAGGAATTTATCTGGTAAGTATAAATTATGTTTTCCTTCCTAAAATAGGGAGAGTCCACAGCTTCATTCCTTACTGTTGGAAAAACTATACCCAAGCTCCAGAGGACACTGAATGAATAATGGGAGGGAACAAAAAGGAAGAGGCGGACCCTATTCTGAGGGCACCACAGCCTGCAAAACTTTTCTCCCAAAAGCTGCTTCACCCGAAGCAAAAACATCAAACTTGTAAAATTTTGAAAAAGTGTGTAAGGAGGACCAGCCTTACAAATCTGATCCATAGAGGCCTCATTCTTAAAGAACCAAGAGGAAGCCACTGCTCTAGTGGAATGAGCCGTTATCCTCTCAGGAGGACGATGTCCCACTGTCTCGTAAGCTAAGCAGATGACACTTATTAACCAAAAAGATAGGGAAGTCGAAGTAGCCTTCTGCCCCTTACGCTTCCCCAAATAGACAACAAAAAAGAAGATTGTCTAAACTCCTTAGTAGCCTAAAGATAGAACTTCAAGGCGCGAACCACATCCAAATTGAGAAGTAACCGTTCCTTCGATGAAGAAGGATTAGGACACAAGGAAGGAACCACAATCTCCTGATTGATCTTGCGATCTGACACAACCTTAGGAAGAAAACCTAATTTAGTACGTAAAACAGCCTTATCTGCATGAAAAATCAGATAAGGGGGCTCACATTGCAAAGCAGAGATCTCAGAAACTCTGCGCTCAGAGGCAATAGCCAATAAAAAGAGAACCTTCCAAGATAACAATTTAATGTCAATGGAATGCAGAGGCTCAAACAAAACCTGTTGCAAAACCCGAAGAATAAGATTTAGGCTCCAAGGAGGAGCCCCAGATGTAAACACAGGTCTGATCCTAATTAGAGACTTAACAAAGGACTGCACGTCTGGAAGCTCTATCTGTGAGACATTGATCAGCTCTATCTGTGAGACATTGATCCATCTGCAGCTTTCAGGAAACAGACGCCGCAGGAGTTCATTTTAACTCAGTTCAGGAGCGGCACTTCACAAACTGCTAACACTACAGAGACCCAGAGGGGAAACACACGATCCCAGGAGAATAACACACGGCCTCCGGTGTAAGTATAAATGTACACCTTGCTGTTGTGAATTTTTTATATGCTTTAAAGGATTTCCCTGTCCTCTCTCTCGCCCATTGTCTGAAGTTATATAACTTCAAACTAATGCAGCTAATACTGGCTAAAGACGCAATTGCTTAACAAGGCTTTCACATACAATTAACCAACAAACTTTTAACAGCTGAATAAGACTGCTAAACATTAAGACTGCTTCTCTGTTACAAAAAATGGACTTTTGTTCTGCAAACATATGCTACACTCTAATATTGGTATATATGAGTATGTGCTTTGTGCTATTTATGCCCTTTTAATGTGAAACTTTTTTGTTGTGTTATTTACTACCACTGTGATTTTTGTATTTTTTAATCAAATAGTTTAATTAAAACATTATATTTTACCTATATAGGGTCTTTAAAAAAAGCCATTTTTTTACACATTAAGCTACTTTTGGGCAGAACAGCTGTAATCCATTACTAATCTGCAGACTCTGCAGACATTGTAATTTTCCTGTAATACGTCTGGAAGCTCAGCCAGTCTCTTGTGCAATAAAACCGACAGGGCTACAATCTTTCCTTTCAGGGAACTAGCAGAAAGGCCCTTCTCCAGCCCATCCTGGAGAAAAGATAAGATCCTGGCAACCTTAACTCTGTGCCAGGAAAAAAACACGCTCTTCACACCAGAATAAGTAGGTCCTCCACATCTTGTGGTAGATATGCCGAGTAACTGGTTTACGAGCTTGAATAAGAGTATCAATGACACTCTCAGAGAAACCTCTCTTGGCTAAGACTAAGCGTTCAATCTCCACACAGTCAGCCTCATAGAATCTAGATTTTGATGAACAAATGGACCTTGTATCAGCAGGTCTCTGCGACAAGGTAACTTCCACGGAGGAGATGAGGACATCCCCACTAGATCCGCGAACTACGTCCTTCGCGGCCACGATGGAGCAATCAGGATTACTGATACCCGCTCCTGCTTGATGCGGGCCACCACTCGAGGAAAAAGCGGTAATGAAGGAAAAAGATATGAGTTTTAACCTCCAGGGCACAGCTAGTGCATCTATTAGATCTGCTTGGTGATCCGTCAACCTCGTCCCGTACCTGGGTAGCTTGGTATTGAGACGGGACGCCATGAGATCTATCTCCGGTGTCCCCCACTTGCTGCATATCTCTGCAAACACCTCAGGATGGAGAGACCATTCCTTCAAGGCCTTGAAAATTGCCCGTAGTTCCAAAATATTGATCGGGAGGGAGGACTCCTCCTGAGTCCACAACCCCTGTACCTTCCTGGCACCCCAAACAGCTCCCCATCCGCATAGGCTTGCGTCCGTAGTCACAATCTCCCAGGATGGTCTTAAGAAGCATGTCCCTCGGGATAGATGATCTGGACAGAGTCACCAAGACAGCGATTCTCTCGACCCGCTGTCTAATACAATCTGTTGAGACAGATCTGAATGATCACCGTTCCACTGCCTCAGCATGCACAGTTGTAAAGGTCTGAGACGAAACCTGGCAAAAGGAATGATGTCCATGCAGGACACCATGAGACCAATCACCTCCATACACTGAGCCACAGAGGGACTCAAGGAGGTCCAGAGGGCAAGACATGCCAAAGTTAGCTTGCAATGTCTGTGGTCTGTTAGAAATATTCTCATGGATATGGAGTCTATTATAGTACCCAGGACTTCCACCCTGGTACTTGGGATAAGAGAACTCTTTTCCAAGTTTATCTTCCATCCATGTTATCAAAGAAGACAAAGAAAGGACTCCGAGAATACTTCCGCAAGATGAAAGGATGAGGCTACTGCAATACCCTAAGTTCTGGCAATGGCTAGAAAAGCCCGCAGAACCTTCGTATCTATCTATTGAGTACTTGTAAAGCGCAAACTAATCACCTGTGAGGGTCTCAAGGCGCTATGGGAGGGGGGGAGAGGGGGGCTAAGGGAAGACGATTCAGTCGAAGAGCCAGGTCTTGAGGTCCTTCCTGAAGTTTGTAAGGGAGGTGGATTGTCTGAGGTGCAGCGGGAGGGAGTTCCATGACCTTGCTGCCATATAGGAGAAGGATTTTCCTCCAGCTGTTTTTTTCTTGATAAGGGGGATGACTGCGAGTGCTTGGTCGGCAGAGCGGAGTTGTCTGGAGGGGATGTAGAAATTGACATGGTGGTTGATGTATTCAGGACCGATGTTGTGGAGGGCCTTGAATGCATGGGTTAGGAGCTTGAAGGTGATTCTCTTGTTGACGGGGAGCCAGTGTAGGTTACTTAGGTGTTCGGTTGGTTTTGGCGAGGGATGTCGAGGATGAGTCTGGCCGAGGTGTTCTGGATGCATCGGAGTCGCTTCTGGAGCTTGATGGTGGACCCGGCGTAGAGTGCATTGCCGTAGTCCAGTCGACTACTGACGAGGGCGTGGGTGACAGATTTTCTAGTTTCGGTGGGGATCCACTTGAAGATTTTTCGCAGTAGGTGGGAGTATGTGAAAACAAGTCGAAGAGACGGCGTTGACTTGGCGGTCCATGGAAAGTGATGAGTCGAGGATGACGCCTAGATTTTGTGCGTGGTGTGTTGGAGTTAGAGGGTGTCCGAGGGCTGTGGGCCACCAGGAGTCATCCCATGCAGATTTGCTCGGTCTGAGGAGGAGGATTTCGGTCTTGTCAGTGTTGAGTTTGAGACGGTTGTTGTTCATCCAGGTGGCGATTGCTGTAAGTCCTTTGTGGACATTTTTCTTGGCGGTAGCGGGGTCTTGGGTGAGTGAGATGATTAACTGGGTATCGTCGGCATAGGAGACAATGTTGAGGTTGTGCTGTCGGACGATGGCGGCGAGGGGGACCATTTAGATGTTGAAGAGGGTGGGGCTAAGAGAAGAGCCTTGGGGTACGCCGCAGCTGATTGCTGTGGGATTGGAGGAGAAGGGTGGGAGTCTGACTTTCTGGGTTCTGCCGCTGAGGAAGGAGGTGATCCATTCCAGGGCCTTATTTTGGATGCCAGCATCGTGTAGGCGCGTCTGGAGGGTGCTGTGGGCTACAGTGTCGAATGCGGCTGAGAGGTCTAGAAGAATGAGCGCAGCAGTCTCTCCTTGGTCGAGCAGGGTGTGGATGTTTTCTGTGGCAGCGAGGAGGGCGGTCTCGGTGCTGTGATTGCTCCTGAAACCGGATTGGGAGGGGTCCAAGATGTGGTTGGTCTCGATGTGGTCAACAAGTTGTGCGTTGATGGCCTTCTCGATTACTTTGGCTGGAAAGGGGAGAAGAGAGATGGGGCGGTAGTTTTTAGGATCTATGGGGTCAGCTGTGGGTTTCTTCATCCACAGGGATTCTTGGAGCAGTAGCTAGGCCAAACAGAAGGGCAATGAACTGGAAGTGCTGGTCCAGGAATGCAAAACTCAGGAACTGAAAGTGTTCCCTGTGGATTGGAACATAAAGGTAAGCGTCCTTCAGATCTATAGTGGTCATAAACCTATCCTGTATCCTTGAGATACCACCTCTAGAACCCACGGATTCGGTACGTCCTTGAACCAGACAGTCTGCCCCCTACACGATCCGATCCTGGGTCGGGGGTCGCCCCTTCATGCCGATTTGTTTTCGGAAGGCTTCATATTCTGCTTGGATTTATACCAGGACTGAGCCGGCTTCCAAGTACTCTTGGGTTGCTGGGGCTTGGAGGAGGATTGTTGTCGTTGGGATTTGTCAGAACGAAAGGAACGAAAATCAGAAGACTGTCATCCCTTAGACTTGTTCTTCTTATCTTGCGGTAGGAAGGCACTCTTGCCTCTGGTAACCATAGAAATAATGGAGTCCAGGCCTGGACTAAATAAGATCTTTCCCTTGAAGGGAAGAGAAAGGAGTCTGAACTTAGAAGTCATATCCGCAGACCAAGATTTCAACCAGAGCGCCCGGCGGGCTAGGACTGCAAAGCCAGAGGCCTTTGCATTTAGGCGAATAATTTGCATGTTTTGAATGAATTAGCGATTCTCAGAGCTTTAATTCTGTCTTGAATATCCTCGAGGGGAGACTCCACCTCAATGATTTCCGACAAAGAGTCGCACCAGTAGGTAGCCGCTCCAGCAAGCGCGGAAACTGCAGCGGCCAGTTGAAACAAAAATCCTGTATGCTGAAACATCTTTCTCAGAAAGGTTTCCATTTTCTTATCCATCGGCTCGCTGAACGAAGAACTATCCTCAAGAAGTATAGTAGTACATTTAGCAAGTGTAGAGATAGCACCATCCACCTTAGGAATGGAGCCCCACAAATCCAGTTGAGAGTCCGAGACCCGGGATCAACTTTTTAAAAGTAGACGAGGGGGAAAAGGAAGAACCAATTCTTTCCCATTCATTCTTAATAATGTTTGCCATCTTAACCAGCACAGGAAAAGTCAAAGGAATTTTCCTGTCTTCGTAAACTCTGTCTAATTTAGGTATCATAAGTTATTCAGGCAGCTCAGGCTCTGAAACCTCTAGCGTAGACAGAACTTCCTTTAATAAAAAACGCAAGTGCTCAATTTTAAATCTAAAGGATGGTTCCTCCGCAGCAGGAGGCTTAGACACTAAGGACTCCGACCCCGAAAGTTCACCCTCTGAAGCTACAGAGGTTAACTCATCCTCGGATAACTGGGACATAATAGCTAAATCCGATAAATATTTAGATGACTCCGGGTCAGGAGAGCTATGTTTAACCTTTCTCTTGCATTTGTTAGAGCGAGGTAATGCACTGACGGCCGCAGACACCGCCGTTTGTAACTGCGCGGCAAAGTTCGCAGGAAGAAGGCCCCCCTCTAGGTGGCGGATTAGATGTGCTACGGGAAACTGTATGTGGAGTGGATAATGTAGCAAGGGTAGTAATCTCACAGGATGTCGAGTTCTGAGAGGTAGATGGCTCAGAGGGACTAAGAGCCTTAGCACGCTTGTCTCCCTTCTTAGACTTTATAACGGTGTTAAGGCATGTGGAACATAATTGAGTGGGCGGGAAAACCACGGCCTTCTCACAATATAAACAGGTATGATTTAGTAAAGAAGGAGTACCTTCTAACATGTCCTCCATAGCTCAGGTTATAGCCACAGAAGGACACAAATAAAAAATTATTTTATTATAAAAAACTGCACCTTTAGACTCCCAATGGCTGGGGCACTCACCACCTCCTAGACCCAGACAGTTAACAGAGGAAACACTCTCCTCAAGTTCAAGTCTCAGCCAGAATGGAGGAAATTAACATAGACCACACCCAGTCACATGAAGTGCAAGACAGTACTTTCCCTGTTATTACAAGTACAGCAAGTAATAGGAGCTGTGCAACACTTTCAAAAACGATGGTAAAACCTGTTTGTTCAAGCCAAAAACACACAGCCTATCAGCCCAGGAAACAATAACACAAAGCAACAAGTAAATAATTAATACATTGATTAATTAACCCCCTTCAGAGGATATTAAGGAGCCACACTGTGACCCTGTTATAGCGTTTTTTTTTTTTTTGTTTTTTTTTTTTTATTATAAACAAGCTTTATTGTACGAAAATAAACAACAATACATAAGTTAGGCACGTCATGCAAGACGTATGTTACAAACATGAGTACACGGTTCAATTTTAGTCAGCAACGACGTACCTACAATAGCTTGGTTTTTGTCAAAAAAATTTCAAACAAATGTAATTGATAATAACATATAACAAAATCCTGGTTAAGCAGAGTATTACTTATTCTCTAACCCAATACGCAAAATGGGTAACTATTAATAATAAGAGCGAGAGCAGGGCAGGGAGAGAGGGGGGAAAAGAACGTAGAAGAGCAGCACATAGGCAAGAAGAGGGGGGGGGGAGGGGAGAGGAAATGAGGAAAGGAAAATGAGAAAAAAAAAAAAATTCAAATTTGTGGAAGGGGCTACACTGTTAAGTCGTATTATCTGTATGGGTTTAACTCGATTATACTAGGGAACTGTTCCATTTCTCCATTATCATTTCGTAGTTTGCCACTTGGCTTATTTTAAGAAAGTGTAGCTTTTCTAGTGCAAGTAAGTCGGACACTGAAGACTGCCAATCGCTCGATGTAGGAACATCAGGCGATTTCCATTTTTTGGGGATCAAACGCTTAGCTCCTGTGAGCATTATTAATAGCAAAGGTCGATAGTATGTATTTTTAAGTTTTGGGATGTTTAAAAAAAGCAGGGTTTCAAGGGACATGGGGACCTCCACCTCCACGATCTCAGAGATTCTCCCCTATGAGTGAGCGTCCCGAGTTCGCCACAACCTCTCCAGCACAAGGGGCTGGCTCTGGGGAAGAGGCGATGAATCCTATTTGGGGTGTAATACCATCTACATTGTAATTTTAGGTGTATCTCTTGTACGGTAGCCGATACCGAAGATCGCCTAGTTAAGGAGAATGCCCGAAGCCACTCCTCATGAGTATGCTCCACGCCAAGCTCCCCATGCCATGACGCTATGTACGTAGGAGGTGGGGTGTCAGGGCTAGTCAGTAGTAATTTGTAAATGAGGGATATTAGTCGTCTCTGAGGAGTAGTTGCGATACATAATCGTTCATATGGAGTGGGATCTCTGGTCAGTTGGTCTTTACATTTAAGATGTGTTATGTAATGTACTAATTGATTATATCTCAGCCATGAGGTGAATATGGTGTCATTTATTTCTTTCATTTGATTCTGAGTTTTAAATCCCCCGTTTTCTATAGCGTTAAAGAGACATCCCTCTTTCAAAGTGTAGGGGGTGCGTAATCTAGATCCCAATTTGTGATATGGTAGAGCAGGGTTTTCCAGTATGGGCAACAAAGGTGATAGTCCTCGTGTAATGTGGACAGAGGACAAGGCCACCCTGTCCCATTCAGTTAACATGTCTTTCAGTATAGGGTATTTGTTTAGGACTCTGGGGCGCTGTGTCGAGGGTATCCAGGCTAATGTGCCTACATTGTTAACTCCCAGAATATGGCTATCTATTCTAACCCACAACTTGCAGGGCTATGGCCCGTTTATAAGCTTTCAGGTCGGGGAAACCCAGTCCCCCCCTATCCCTAGGGAGGTATATGGTCTTACGCGGTATTCTGGGTCTAGTGCCAGACCATACAAACTGTTCTAACAACCTCTGCATTTGTGGGATGTAGTCTTCCGGTAGGGAGATCGGAATAGTTTGCAAGATATATAGAATGCGCGGTAGCACGTTCATTTTAATGACCCCTATTTTGCCAAGCCAAGAAAGTGGCTTGTTCTTCCAGGACGAGAGATCATTAGTGATGTCCTGTTTCAACTTCAAGTAGTTTACTTTGAATATGTCTTGGTATTTTTGAGGAATATAAATACCTAGGTATTTTAGTTTTGTTGTGGATATTGGGATATGATATGTGTCTCGAAGCATATCTATGTGTTCTTGAGGGGCGCTAATATTGAGTAATTCCGATTTCCCCAGATTTAAATGGAAATTTGAGACCCTTCCGTATTTATTTAGCTCCCCAAGGAGTTCGGGAACCGATGTGTGTATGTTCGTGAGTGTATAAAGAATGTCGTCCGCGTAGAGTGCCTGTTTATGTTCAATGTCGCCCATTTGGATCCCTGTAATTTTGTCATTTCGCCGAATCTTCTGAGCTAGGGCCTCTATGGTTAGGGAGAACAGTAGTGGAGACAGGGGGCACCCCTGTCTGGTTCCATTTGTTATTTTGAACGGCTCTGAAAGCGTGCCGTTCACCCTCACACGGGCTCCCGGGTCGGAGTATAGCGAGAACACCATGTTCATGAAACTCTCTCCGAAATTCATTGATCGCATCACTTGACGCAGAAAAGGCCATCCGACCCGGTCGAAGGCCTTCTCCGCGTCAGTCGAGAAGAGGGCCATAGGCACACCTTCAACTCTTGCATAGTTTATCAGTTGTAAGACCTTGGTGGTGTTGTCGCGTGCCTCCCGACCCGGGATGAATCCCACTTGTTCTGGAGAAATTAAGTTTGGTAAGAATTTATTAAGACGTTTTGCCAGAATTTTAGCTAGTAGTTTAATGTCTGTGTTTAGTAAGGATATAGGTCTAAAGTTTTCTGGGGCAGTGGGTTCCTTACCCGGTTTAGGAATAACCGTAATGTGTGCCTCTAGAATAGATTTCAACAGTCTGGGGCATTCGCGTAGATTATTAAATAATTGGATTAGACTTGGGGCTAGCATAGGAAGAAATGCCTTGTAGTATCTAGGAGTGAGTCCATCAGGACCCAGACATTTCCCCTTGGGGAGATCTCTAATTGCGTCAGTCAATTCCTCCAGGGTAATAGGGGCATCCAAGGTGTCCGAATCTACGTTATCTAATTGGGGCAAGTCCAGGTCAGAGAGGTATTCGTCAATTTGATTTTCCGTAATAGGAGATGGGTCTACAGTCCGCGTCCCGTTTGTATTGTTGGACAAGTTATAAAGTTTGCTGTAGTAGGTGCTAAAGGCCCCTGCGATTTGTTTACTGCCCTCAAGCTTGGTGCCATCCTTTGCTTTTAGATGATGTATATAGGCTTTGAGCTGTGATCTACGGATCGATCTAGCTAGCAGCTTGCCTGGCTTATTGCCCCCCTCATAGTACTGCTGCTTAGTAAAGAGCAGTCGTCTGTGGTGAGCTGACATGAGATGATTTTTGATGTCTAACTTAGCCCTTATGATGTCGTTTTTGATTGTTTTGTCAGATGGTTTGTGTTTATGTTTGGCCTCTAAATCTGCGATTACGGTCAGCAGATGTGTGTGTTTTTCCCTGTGTGATCTAATCAATATTGCTTTGTGTTTGAGAAATACACTGCGGATAACACACTTGTGTGCCTCCCAAGTATTTGGCAAAGAGGTACTCGTGGGATCATTGAGTGAGAAGTATTCATTTAGGGACTTGCCTATGTCTTCAGCTATAGGTGGCAATTCTAGTAAGGAATCGTCCAATCTCCAAATATATGTTGTTGGGGGAATGTCAGGCCATGTCACATTGCATATCACAGGTGCATGATCGGACCATGTAATGTTACCTATCTCACAGTCCGCTGTCAAGTCAAGTCCTATAGAGTCTGTGAAGAAATAGTCGATGCGTGAGTATTTGTCGTGTGGGGAGGAGAAGTATGTATAGTCACGGTCTGTTGGGTGTAGTGTTCTCCACATGTCGTGGAGTTGAACATCGGCGAGAGACGCCCTTACGCTTTTGGTGGTTCTGCGGGGGATATTGGACGATCCGTTAGATGTGTCAAGAAGTGGATCTAGTGGAAGATTCAAGTCTCCTGCTACAAACATGGGGCCTTTGGAGTGGTCTAGTAATATCTTGGTAACACGCTTTACGTACTGGTGTTGAGCTGTGTTTGGTGCGTATATGCACGCTAGCGTAATAGGATGGGTGTATAAAGTGCCTTGTATTAATAAGTAACGACCCTCAGGGTCTTTTTCAACATGGGCGACACTGATTGGAACTGTTTTGTGTATTAATATACCCACGCCCCCCTTCCTTTCAGGGCCAGATGAAAAGTAGGAGGAGGTGTATGCATTGTCTGTCCATTTTGGCTCTCTACCTCTCCGGAAATGAGTTTCCTGTATGAAAACAATTTGGCTATTTAAGCGTTTAAATTCTTTAAGGGCGATTGATCTCTTACCTGGACTGTTTAGTCCCTTTGCGTTTATTGAAACGAGAGTGAGGCTATGGGATCCAAATCTGCTCTTCCTCGGATCCATTCTAGAGGAGAGGGAGAGAAAAAAAAAAAAAAGGGGGGGGGAATATAGAAAAGGAAAGGGAGAGAAGTTAGAGATTAAGGTTGGTAAAGTGGGGTTCTAGTATGTGCAGCGGGGAGAGAAGCGAGATAAGGAAGAAGGAGGTAACCAGGATTTTATTGCTCTTTAGATAATTATCTGCCTGACACAAAGGGCAGAATAAGTGTATTTTGTAAGTGAAACAATAGCCTTCCTTATTAAAGAGATATCTTTTAGATACCGAAATAAGCAAGTCAAGGAGAGCGAAATAAACAAATTAGTGTCAATTGGGGTAGTATTCCCAAAGTGGACAACTTTTAATTATATGTGTTTACAGAAACCCTAACGCATTGGTCTAATCAAAGAAGGGAAAAGGAGAATGCTCTAAAATTAACTGGTCTGTGCTAGGTTGTAAATTAGGGGGGTAATGTCTGAGACATATTTAGGAGACATTTGTACAACCATATTTAGATGCTTTCACAACGTGGTACGGGATGGGTCTCGGAGTCTAATATAGATTGTCTCTTGGAACAGTTTTTGCGGGAAGCTGCCCACAAGGGAAGCCCTTCGTTATTTTTATTTATGGAATGGAAGGTTAGGAAAGATTGGGATGGGAATGGGGTTGGAATAGAGAGGGAATGGTAAGTAAAAGGGGAAGTTTGCAATTACATGGTTAGATCCTGAAGCACAGAACATATATAAAACCAAACTGAACTTTAACTTATTAAGATAACAATTTCAAACCTTCCTTAAACAATGGGACATCCTAGGAGAGGTCAAGTCATTGTGGCCCTCAATATTAAACAGTGGGGGCTAGCTGATGTGGTTGATGACCAAGGGGGCCTTAGAGAACTAGGTCCCTTTTTTGTCAAAAACATAATTTATGCTTACCTGATAAATTCCTTTCTTCTGTAGTGTGATCAGTCCACGGGTCATCATTACTTCTGGGATATTACTCCTCCCCAACAGGAAGTGCAAGAGGATTCACCCAGCAGAGCTGCATATAGCTCCTCCCCTCTACGTCACTCCCAGTCATTCGACCAAGGACCAACGAGAAAGGAAAAGCCAAGGGTGAAGTGGTGACTGGAGTATAAATTAAAAAATATTTACCTGCCTTAAAAACAGGGCGGGCCGTGGACTGATCACACTACAGAAGAAAGGAATTTATCAGGTAAGCATAAATTATGTTTTCTTCTGTTAAGTGTGATCAGTCCACGGGTCATCATTACTTCTGGGATACCAATACCAAAGCAAAAGTACACGGATGACGGGAGGGATAGGCAGGCTCTTTGTACAGAAGGAACCACTGCCTGAAGAACCTTTCTCCCAAAAATAGCCTCCGATGAAGCAAAAGTGTCAAATTTGTAAAATTTGGAAAAAGTATGAAGCGAAGACCAAGTTGCAGCCTTGCAAATCTGTTCAACAGAGGCCTCATTCTTGAAGGCCCAAGTGGAAGCCACAGCTCTAGTAGAATGAGCTGTAATTCTTTCAGGAGGCTGCTGTCCAGCAGTCTCATAAGCTAAACGAATTATGCTACGAAGCCAAAAAGAAAGAGAGGTAGCGGAAGCTTTTTGATCTCTCCTCTGCCCAGAGTAAATGACAAACAGAGAAGACGTTTGTCGAAATTCCTTAGTTGCCTGTAAGTAAAATTTTAGAGCACGGACTACATCCAGGTTGTGCAGTAGACGTTCCTTCTTTGAAGAAGGATTTGGGCATAAAGAAGGAACAACAATCTCTTGATTGATATTCCTGTTAGTAACTACCTTAGGTAAGAACCCAGGTTTAGTACGCAGGACTACCTTATCCGAATGAAAAATCAAATAAGGAGAATCACAATGTAAGGCTGATAATTCAGAGACTCTTCGAGCCGAGGAAATAGCCATTAAAAATAGAACTTTCCAAGATAACAACTTTATATCAATGGAATGAAGGGGTTCAAACGGAACGCCCTGAAAAACATTAAGAACAAGGTTTAGACTCCATGGTGGAGCAACAGTTTTAAACACAGGCTTAATCCTGGTCAAAGCCTGACAAAAAGCCTGGACGTCAGGAACTTCTGACAGACGTTTGTGTAACAGAATGGACAGAGCTGAGATCTGTCCCTTTAATGAACTAGCAGATAAACCCTTTTCTAAACCTTCTTGTAGAAAAGACAATATCCTAGGAATCCTAACCTTACTCCAAGAGTAACCTTTGGATTCACACCAATATAGGTATTTACGCCATATCTTATGGTAAATCTTTCTGGTAACAGGTTTCCTAGCCTGTATTAAGGTATCAATAACTGACTCAGAAAACCCACGTCTTGATAAAATCAAGCGTTCAATTTCCAAGCAGTCAGCTTCAGAGAAGTTAGATTTTGATGTTTGAAGGGACCCTGTATCAGAAGGTCCTGTTTCAGAGGTAGAGACCAAGGTGGACAGGATGACATGTCCACCAGGTCTGCATACCAAGTCCTGCGTGGCCACGCAGGTGCTATTAGAATCACTGATGCTCTCTCTTGTTTGATTCTGGCAATCAATCGCGGAAGCAACGGGAAGGGTGGAAACACGTAAGCCATCCTGAAGTCCCAAGGTGCTGTCAGAGCATCTATCAGGACTGCTCCTGGATCCCTGGATCTGGACCCGTAACAAAGAAGCTTGGCGTTCTGTCGAGACGCCATGAGATCTATCTCTGGTTTGCCCCAACGTCGAAGTATTTGGGCAAAGACCTCCGGATGAAGTTCCCACTCCCCCGGATGAAAAGTCTGACGACTTAAGAAATCCGCCTCCCAGTTCTCCACTCCCGGGATGTGGATTGCTGACAGGTGGCAAGAGTGAGACTCTGCCCAGAGAATTATCTTTGATACTTCCATCATAGCTAGGGAGCTTCTTGTCCCTCCCTGATGGTTGATGTAAGCTACAGTCGTGATGTTGTCCGACTGAAACCTGATGAACCCCCGAGTTGTCAACTGGGGCCAAGCCAGGAGGGCATTGAGATCTGCTCTCAATTCCAGAATGTTTATTGGCAGGAGACTCTCCTCCTGACTCCATTGTCCCTGAGCCTTCAGAGAATTCCAGACGGCACCCCAACCTAGAAGGCTGGCGTCTGTTGTTACAATTGTCCAGTCTGGTCTGCTGAATGGCATCCCCCTGGACAGATGTGGCCGAGAAAGCCACCATAGAAGAGAATTTCTGGTCTCTTGATCCAGATTCAGAGAAGGGGATAAGTCTGAGTAATCCCCATTCCACTGACTTAGCATGCACAGTTGCAGTGGTCTGAGGTGTAAGCGTGCAAAGGGTACTATGTCCATTGCCGCTACCATTAAGCCGATTCCCTCCATGCATTGAGCCACTGACGGGTGTTGAATGGAATGAAGGGTGCGGCAAGCACTTTGAAGTCTTGTTAGCCTGTCCTCTGTCAGGTAAATCTTCATTTCTACAGAATCTATAAGAGTCCCCAGGAAGGGAACTCTTGTGAGTGGAACGAGTGAACTTTTCTTTTCGTTCACCTTCCATCCATGTGAACTTAGAAATGCCAGCACTAACTCTGTATGAGACTTGGCAGTTTGAAAGCTTGAAGCTTGTATCAGAATGTCGTCTAGGTATGGAGCTACCGAGATTCCCCGCGGTCTTAGTACCGCCAGAAGAGCACCCAGAACCTTTGTGAAGATTCTTGGAGCTGTAGCCAATCCGAATGGAAGAGCCACAAACTGGTAATGCCTGTCTAGGAAGGCAAACCTTAGGTACCGATAATGATCTTTGTGAATCGGTATGTGAAGGTAAGTATCTTTTAAATCTACAGTGGTCATGTACTGACCCTCTTGGATCATAGGTAAAATTGTCCGAATAGTCTCCATCTTGAACGATGGAACTCTTAGGAATTTGTTTAGGATCTTTAAGTCCAGGATTGGTCTGAAAGTTCCCTCTTTTTTGGGAACCACAAACAGATTTGAGTAAAACCCCTGTCCCTGTTCCGATCGTGGAACTGGATGGATTACTCCCATTAACAAGAGCTCTTGTACGCAGCGTAGAAACGCCTCTTTCTTTGTCTGGATTGTTGACAATCTTGACAGATGAAATCTCTCTCTTGGAGGAGAGTATTTGAAGTCCAGAAGGTATCCCTGAGATATTATCTCTAGCGCCCAGGGATCCTGAACATCTCTTGCCCAAGCCTGGGCGAAGAGAGAAAGTCTGCCCCCCACTAGATCCGATCCCGGATCGGGGGCCCTCAATTCATGCTGTCTTAGGGGCAGCAGCAGGTTTCCTAGTCTGCTTGCCCTTGTTCCAGGACTGGTTAGGTTTCCAGCCTTGTCTGTAGCGAGCAACAGCTCCTTCCTGTTTTGGTGCAGAGGAAGTTGATGCTGCTCCAGCTTTGAAATTACGAAAGGAACGAAAATTAGACTGTCTAGTCTTGGCTTTGGCTTTGTCCTGAGGCAGGGCATGGCCTTTACCTCCTGTAATGTCAGCGATAATCTCTTTCAACCCGGGCCCGAATAAGGTCTGCCCTTTGAAAGGTATATTAAGCAATTTAGACTTAGAAGTAACATCAGCTGACCAGGATTTTAGCCACAGCGCCCTGCGTGCCTGAATGGCGAATCCTGAATTCTTCGCTGTAAGTTTAGTAAGATGTACTACGGCCTCCGAAATGAATGAATTAGCTAGTTTAAGGACTCTAAGCCTGTCCGTAATGTCGTCCAGAGTAGCTGAACCAATGTTCTCTTCCAGAGACTCAATCCAGAATGCCGCTGCAGCCGTGATCGGCGCAATGCATGCAAGGGGTTGCAATATAAAACCTTGTTGAACAAACATTTTCTTAAGGTAACCCTCTAACTTTTTATCCATTGGATCTGAAAAAGCACAGCTATCCTCCACCGGGATAGTGGTACGCTTAGCTAAGGTAGAAACTGCTCCCTCCACCTTAGGGACCGTTTGCCATAAGTCCCTTGTGGTGGCGTCTATTGGAAACATTTTTCTAAATATCGGAGGGGGTGAGAACGGCACACCGGGTCTATCCCACTCCTTAGTAACAATTTCAGTAAGTCTCTTAGGTATAGGAAAAACCTCAGTACTCGTCGGTACCGCAACATATTTATCCAACCTACACATTTTCTCTGGTATTGCAACTGTGTTACAATCATTCAGAGCCGCTAACACCTCCCCTAGTAATACACGGAGGTTTTCCAGTTTAAATTTAAAATTTGAAATATCTGAATCCAGTCTGTTTGGATCAGAACCGTCACCCACAGAATGAAGTTCTCCGTCCTCATGTTCTGCCACCTGTGACGCAGTGTCTGACATGGCCCTAATATTATCAGCGCACTCTGTTCTCACCCCAGAGTGATCACGCTTACCTCTTAGTTCTGGTAATTTAGCCAAAACCTCAGTCATAACAGTAGCCATATCCTGTAATGTGATTTGTAATGGCCGCCCAGATGTACTCGGCGCTACAATATCACGCACCTCCCTCTGAGCGGGAGATGTAGGTACTGACACGTGAGGCGAGTTAGTCGGCATAACTCTCCCCTCGTTGTTTGGTGAAATTTGTTCAATTTGTACAGATTGACTTTTATTTAAAGTAGCATCAATACAGTTAGTACATAAATTTCTATTGGGCTCCACTTTGGCATTGCAACAAATGACACAGGTATCATCCTCTGAATCAGACATGTTTAACACACTAGCAAATAAACTTGCAACTTGGAAATACAATTCAATTAGAATAATATTAAAACGTACTGTGCCTTTAAGAAGCACAGAAGATCTATGACAGTTGAAAATTAATAAATTGAAACAGTTATAGCCTCAATCCTTGTAAACAACACAACTTTAGCAAAGGTTTAATCCCATTAGCAAAGATAACAAATTCTGAAAGCAGGAAACAAATTACAGAATAAACGTTTTTTATCTCAGTCAAACTATAATTCTCACAGCTCTGCTGAGAGAAATTACCTCCCTCAAAATAAGTTTTGAAGACCCCTGAGCTCTGTAGAGATGAACCGGATCATGCAGGGAATACAATGAGTTGCTGACTGAAATATTTGATGCAGTAAAAGCGCCAAAAAAACGGCCCCTCCCTCTCACACACAGCAGTGAGGGAGAACAGAAACTGTCAGAAAAACAGATTAAGCAACTGCCAAGTGGAAAAATAGTGCCCAAACATTTATTCACTCAGTACCTCAGTAAATGAAAACGATTTTACATTCCAGCAAAAACGTTAAACATAATCTCTAGTTATTAAACAGCTTTATGTATTTCTTACAGTGTAATTCTAGTGAAGTACCATTCCCCAGAATACTGAAGTGTAAAGTATACATACATGACATTATATCGGTATGGCAGGATTTTCTCATCAATTCCATTGTCAGAAAATAAAAACTGCTACATACCTCTATGCAGATTCATCTGCCCGCTGTCCCCTGATCTGAAGTTTACCTCTCCTCAGATGGCCGAGAAACAGCAATATGATCTTAACTACTCCGGCTAAAATCATAACAAAAACTCTGGTAGATTCTTCTTCAAACTCTGCCAGAGAGATAATAACACACTCCGGTGCTATTTTAAAATAACAAACTTTTGATTGAAGATATAAAACTAAGTATAATCACCATAGTCCTCTCACACATCCTATCTAGTCGTTGGGTGCAAGAGAATGACTGGGAGTGACGTAGAGGGGAGGAGCTATATGCAGCTCTGCTGGGTGAATCCTCTTGCACTTCCTGTTGGGGAGGAGTAATATCCCAGAAGTAATGATGACCCGTGGACTGATCACACTTAACAGAAGAAACCTTTAGTAAATTCCAACTACAGACATGACCCTGATATTCTCAACTGAGCATTACTTTGGAAGGACAGATTTCCTTCTCAGAATATCCATTAGTCCTGCTCAGGTGTATTGATGTCTTCTGAGTTCTTTTGCCGCCGAGAAACGGCTTCTTCATTGTTGATTGCAAGAGCAGCATAGAAGGCCTGCGGGTCCCCTCCTGGCCTGTAGATTGCTGATTTGTTGTTATGGGTCGCCATCAGTGAGACCGGAAATCCCCATCTGTATTGCACTTTATTTTCTCTGAGGAAAGAAGTAATATGGCCCATTTCCTTTCTTTTCTGCAGTGTCACTGGCGATAGGTCTGAAAAAAGTTGGATTTTTTCTCCTGCGTGTGTTATGGATTGTTTGGCTCTGGCACATTTAAGTATCTCCTCCTTTTCTTTGAAGCTTAGGAATTTAATTATTATGTCTCTAGGCGGCCCTTTGGGTGGTGGTTTTGGCCGGAGTGCCCTGTGTGCACGCTCCAGTGCAATCTCTGGGGAGTTAGGTGTGTCTTTTATTGTTCGAAAGAGACTCTGCAGGTATCCCTCTATTGCAGGCGGGTGTATAGATTCAGAAACACCTCTGACCCTTATGTTGTTCCTGCGGCAGCGGTTTTCAAGGTCCTCAAGTTTGTCAGAGAGGACCTGCATATCTGCATGTTGTTGTTGTATTTCTAAGCTATTGCATTGCACTGTAGTTGCCAGTGATCCCTGCTCTGTTTCTGTTTTAGAAACTCTGCTTTCTAGGGCATTAATATCTTTTTTAAGATCGCCAAAAAGGCTCCTCATCTCTTGGAGCACTCCCTGTATGTCCTCTTTTGATGACAGATAGCGCAAGTCTCCTTTAGTTAGAGGTTGTGATTGTTCTGCAACTTGTGGGGGCATATCTTTTATTACTTGTGAGCTTTGCATGTGGGCCATATCTTCTGTTTGTGGGCTGAGATTTGTGTCTAGCTGTTTGAGGTATCTGTTCAATGGTCTGGCAGCTGTGTTCTTGTCAGCCTTATTGATTTTTTTAATAGGCATCCCCACTAGTAATGAAAAGTCTGTGTAAATGTACTTGTACTGTCCCTTTAAATTAATGAACTGATGTGTCCTATCAGGGAGATACAGCTTATTTCCTCAGCAACTTCAGTACTAATAAGAGGTTATCAAATCAGGCCCCCTGCTCATATATAAGCACATTTTCCTGATATATAAAACAACTTGAGTAAGCAAAATACACTGATCTGTTATCAGCAGATACTTCTGCAAGTTATCACATACAGAGAGTTTATCACGGGAACATGGAGGTATGGGCAGTAGCTTATTATGCGGGTCAGCCAGTGATATGGGTGATCGTGTTACAGTGTGGCACTTTTATTTGTATGTGTGTTTACACTGAGGGTTTTCAGCTTCACCGCTCTCTGCTCTATTAGGGCCGTTCAAACTAGCAATGGCGTCACCACGTGGTTAGGTGTTCTCATGCGTGTCCCTGCAAATCTTAAAAGTGTGTTCCGGTTATGGTGTATTACCGCTTGAGGTGAGTGCGGCCAAAATTAGTTTTATTTCCAGCTGGGTATGTTCCGGTCAGGCAAAGGCACGCTGCAGATTTCTCTATGCTGTCAATATATTGCGGCTCCCAAAGCTCAGTTGCGCTCCAGGCCGCAAGCAGCGTGTCTCACTGATCAGTGATGTTTGTGCCTGGATGAAGCTCCGTGTGTTGTAGTCCACTGCAGGACCGGAGTGTTCACCTATGCTGTATGGTGGTTTTGGAGAGTTTGGTAGGGTCTCATTAGTGTTTTAGAGTATGTTGTCCACTTTGAGGATTAGGAGCTCTTTCAGTAGTCAGCCATTCGCCTGCGTGGCCAAACTCCGCCCCCTGTTATAGCGTTTTATGTGTAAAAATTGAAACAATCTTACCTCTAGGATCCATGCTGTGGAACAGAACACAGCCTCTCAAATGTGACAGTCTTATAGCAGTGCTCCTGACATGGACTTGAGTGAGAGAAAGCAGGCAGTGAATCTCATCAACACTGATTGCTTAGGAGCTGTTAGCAGTAGTCTGGATGCTTTCACGAAAAACTTTCCCTGCATCTCCAGACTCTAACTTTCATCAATACTCTCACTGAGAGGTTGACATGACTACTTAAAACTCCAGTCCTATCTCAAAGGGCAGATACCCTTTTTCAGGACTCTCTGTATCTTCTGACACTTCTCTGCCAACCTCCTAACATGACGAAAGGCAAAGAATGACTGGGGTAATGAGGAAGTGGGAGGGATATTTAAGCCTTTGGCTGGGGTGTCTTTGCCTCCTCCTGGTGGCCAGGTGTTGTATTTCCCAACAGTAAGGAATGAAGCCATGGACTCTTCCTAGTTAAGGAAAGAAAACATGCTTTCTGCAACATGCTACAAACATTTTCTGTGAACAGTAGTTAATATGTACAGATCATATAGGTACAGTTTATTTAAGAATACTCACTGTTTGAAAGCAGGTGCATAGGTATAAATATTGCTGATGCTTAAGTTATAGATAAAGGGCAAATGCTTGCTGATGTCCGCTGTTGACCAGTTACTGAAGAAGCTATTTAACAAGCCTTGATCACCTCCTGGGAAATAAAATGGAATAAATGAAAAACAATCTATGCTTACCTGATAAATTTCTTTCATGGTGGTTAGAGCCCACGAGTCATAACACCTGGATTCAACTCCTGGTCTCTAAGAGGAGGCAATATTACATACCAAGAGCTTTTAATCCCACCCACCTCTCTGGTATCCTAGTCTAACGTATAGCCAAGAAAAGGAGAAAAGTAGGAAAGGAAAAATCAAGGTAAATAAGGTGCAAACTGTGATTGAAAGTATAAATGTGGGATACATTTTGTTTTCTTTTATAAGGTGGGGAACCAATATTCAAGCTGTGGAGCCCATGGGAAAATGGGTGGGAAAATTTAGGGCAGGCACCTATTTACCAGACACTGCATTCTGTAGAGCTTTCCTGCCAAAAACTGTCAAGAAGCAAAAATATTAAAGTGGTAAAATATTAAGGAAAATATGAGAAAGTTTGCTGCTTTGCTAATCTGTTCTACAGAAGTTTCATTATCAAAAACCCAAGAAGTGGAAGCTAATCTGGAAGAATGTGCAGTAATGAGTTTTGGGAAGAGATTACACACCTCCAAGTAGGCCTTATGATGAAGTTCTTTAAAGGGATACTGAACCCAATTTTTTTCTTTCATAATTCAGATCGAGCATGAAATTTCAAGCAACTTTCTAATGTACTTCTATTATGAAGTTTTCTTGGTATCTTTATTTGAAAAAGCAGGAATTTAAGATTACGAGCTGGCCCATCTTTGGTTCAGCACCTGGGTAGCGCTTGTTGATTGGTGACTGATTGCGATAGCATTACCAGCCACTTGTAATGGCTGGTTATTTATCGTGTGAATTTGCCCATTTACGGGCGCACAATAAATTAGCTCTCCACATGTAATCTAGACCATTGTTATTGAACAATAAATGGCCTGTGGATCTCCATTCTAAAGTATCTGAATGTACAGTGGGGACAGCTCCAGTGTGCTCAGTTTAAATTTAAACAGTTAAACAGTAGCACAGACAACTAACAAACACCTAGGTTAATTACTGCATAGACCTTATAAAAAATAAAAGATAGCGCAGAAAACAGAATTTATGCTTACCTGATAAATTACTTTCTCTTACGGTGTATCCATTCCACGGATTCATCCTTACTTGTGGGATATTCTCAATCCCTACAGGAAGTGGCAAAGAGAGCACACAGCAGAGCTGTCCATATAGCTCCCCTCAGGCTCCGCCCCCCCCAGTCATTCGACCGACGGTTAGGAGAAAAAGGAGAAACCATAGGGTGCAGTGGTGACTGTAGTTTTACAAAAAATTAAATTTGAACCTGACTTAATTACCAGGGCGGGCCGTGGACTGGATACACCGTAAGAGAAAGTAATTTATCAGGTAAGCATAAATTCTGTTTTCTCTTACATGGTGTATCAGGTCGACGGATTCATCCTTACTTGTGGGATACCAATACCAAAGCTTTAGGACACGGATGAAGGGAGGGAACAAGTCAGGTAACCTAAACGGAAGGCACCACTGCTTGCAAAACCTTTCTCCCAAAAATAGCCTCCGAAGAAGCAAAAGTATCGAATTTGTAAAATTTGGCAAATGTATGCAGTGAAGACCAAGTCGCTGCCTTACAAATCTGTTCAACAGAAGCCTCATTCTTGAAAGCCCATGTGGAAGCCACAGCTCTAGTGGAATGAGCTGTAATTCGTTCAGGAGGCGGCTGCCCAGCAGTCTCATAAGCCAATCGGATGATGCTTTTCAGCCAGAAGGAAAGAGAGGTAGCAGTCGCTTTCTGACCTCTCCTCTTACCAGAATAGACAACAAACAAGGATGTCTGAAATCTTTAGTTGCATTTAAATAGAATTTTAAAGCACAAACCACATCAAGATTGTGTAACAGTCGTTCTTTCTTAGAAACTGGATTAGGACACAGAGAAGGAACAATGATTTCCTGGTTAATATTCTTATTAGAAACCACTTTTGGAAGGAAACCAGGTTTGGTACACAAAACAACCTTATCTGCATGGAACACCAGATAGGGTGAATTACACTGCAAAGCAGACAATTCAGAAACTCTTCGAGCAGAAGAAATAGCTACCAAAAACAAAACTTTCCAAGATAATGACTTAATATCTATGGAATGCAAAGGTTCAAACGGAACCCCTTGAAGAACTGAAAGAACTAAATTTAGACTCCATGGAGGAGCCACAGGTTTGTAGACAGGCTTGATTCTAACTAGGGCCTGTGCAAACACCTGAATGTCTGGTACGGCTGCCAGACGCTTGTGTAACAGGATAGACAGAGCAGATATCTGTCCCTTTAAGGAACTAGCTGACAAACCTTTCTCCAATCCTTCTTGGAGAAAAGACAATATCCTTGGAATCCTAACCTTACTCCACGAGTAACCCTTGGATTCACACCAACAAAGATATTTCCGCCATATCTTATGGTAAATTTTCCTGGTGACAGGCTTTCTGGCCTGGATCAGAGTATCTATAACTGATTCAGAGAACCCACGCTTAGCTAGAATTAAGCGTTCAATCTCCAAGCAGTCAGTTGCAGAGAAACTAGATTTGGATGCTTGAATGGACCTTGAATTAGAAGATCCTGCCTCGATGGCAGTTTCCATGGTGGAACCGATGACATGTCCACTAGGTCTGCATACCAAGTCCTGCGTGGCCACGCAGGCGCTATCAGAATTACCGAAGCCTTCTCCTGTTTGATTCTGGCTACTAGCCAGGGGAGAAGAGGAAACGGTGGAAAGACATAAGCTAGACTGAATTACCAAGGCGCTACTAAAGCATCTATCAATGCCGCCTTGGGATCCCTGGACCTGGATCCGTAAAGGGGAAGTTTGGTGTTCTGACGGGACGCCATCAGATCCAACTCTGGAATGCCCCATAGCTGGGTCAGCTGAGCAAAAACCTCCGGGTGGAGTTCCCACTCCCCGGATGGAAAGTCTGACGACTCAGAAAATCCGCCTCCCAGTTGTCTACCCCTGGGATGTGAATTGCAGATAGATGGCAGGAGTGATCCTCCGCCCATTTGATGATCTTGGTTACTTCCTTCATCGCTAGGGAACTCTTTGTTCCTCCCTGATGATTGATGTATGCTACAGTCGTGATGTTGTCCGACTGAAATCTGATGAATTTTGCCTCCGCTAGTTGAGGCCATGCCTGGAGCGTATTGAATATCGCTCTCAGTTCCAAAATGTTTATCGGGAGAAGAGATTCTTCCCAAGACCATAGACCCTGAGCTTTCAGGGAGTCCCAGACCGCACCCCAGCCTAACAGACTGTCGTTGGTCGTGACAATGATCCACTCCGGTCTGCGTAAGCTCATTCCCTGAGACAGGTGATCCTGAGACAACCACCAGAGAAGAGAGTCTCTGGTTTTCTGGTCCATTTGTATTTGAGGAGACAAATCTGCATAATCCCCATTCCACTGTTTGAGCATGCACAGTTGCAGTGGTCTTAGATGAATTCGGGCAAAAGGGACAACGTCCATTGCCGCGACCATTAAACCGATTACCTCCATGCACTGAGCCACAGAAGGCCGAGGAATGGAATGAAGAACTCGGCAAGTATTAAACAGTTTTGACTTCCTGACCTCTGTCAGAAAGATTTCCATTTCTACCGAGTCTATTAGTGTTCCCAGGAAGGGAACCCTTGTGAGCGGGGACAGAGAACTTTTTTCTACGTTCACCTTCCACCCGTGAGACCTTAGAAAGACCAGAACAATGTCCGTATGAGCCTTGGCTCTGTGAAAAGACGACGCCTGTATTAAGATGTCGTCTAGGTAAGGTGCTACTGCAATGCCCCATGGTCTTAGTACCGCTAGAAGGGACCCTAGCACCTTTGTGAAAATTCTGGGAGCGGTGGCCAACCCGAAAGGAAGGGCCACAAACTGGTAGTGCGTGTCCAGAGAGGCGAACCTTAGGAACTGATGATGATCTTTGTGGATAGGAATATGTAGGTACGCATCCTTTAGATCCACGGTAGTCATATATTGACCTTCCTGGATCATCGGCAAGATTGTCCGAATGGTTTCCATTTTGAAAGATGGAACTCTGAGGAATTTGTTTAGAATTTTTAGATCCAGGATTGGCCTGAAAGTTCCTTCCTTTTTGGGAACTACGAACAGGTTTGAGTAAAAGCCCAGTCCTTGTTCTGCAATTGGAACTGGGTGTATCACTCCTATCTTTAGAAGATCTTCTACACAGCGTAAGAACGCCTGTTTCTTTGTCTGGTCTGAAGACAAACGAGAAATGTGGAACCTTCCCCTTGGGGGAGAGTCCTTGAATTCTAGAAGATACCCCTGAGCAACAATTTCTAATGCCAGGGATCTGGAACATCTCTTGCCCAAGCCTGAGCAAAGAGAGAGAGTCTGCCCCCTACTAGATCCGGTCCCGGATCGGGGGCTACCCCTTCATGCTGTCTTGGTAGCAGGCGCAGGCTTCTTGGCCTGTTTACCCTTATTCCAGCCCTGCAAGGGTTTCCAGGTTGCTTTGGGCTGTGAAGCGTTATCTTGCTTTGCGGCAGCAGAGGTTGCAGCAGGTCCGCTCTTGAAGTTGCGAAAGGAGCGAAAATTAGCCTTGTTTTTGGCCTTAAACGGTCTATCCTGAGGGAGGGCATGGCCCTTCCCCCCAGTGATATCCGCGATAATTTCTTTCAACTCGGGACCAAAAAGGGTCTTCCCCTTGAAAGGAATGTTTAGTAACTTTGTTTTGGACGACACGTCAGCCGACCATGATTTGAGCCAAAGCGCTCTTCGCGCCATAATGGCAAAACCTGAATTTTTCGCCGCTAACTTAGCTAATTGGAAAGCGGCATCAGTGATAAAAGAATTAGCCAGCTTTAGAGCATGAATTCTATCCATGACCTCGTTGTATGAAGTCTCCCTCTGGAGCGACTCCTCCAGTGCCTCAAACCAAAAGACCGCTGCAGTAGTTACCAGAATAATGCAGGCAATTGGTTGAAGAAGAAAACCTTGCTGAACAAACATTTTCTTCAGCAAACCTTCCAATTTTTTATCCATAGGATCTTTGAAAGCACAACTGTCCTCTATTGGTATAGTTGTACGCTTAGCAAGTGTTGAAACAGCTCCCTCTACCTTAGGGACCGTCTGCCACGCGTCCCGCCTGGAGTCGTTTATGGGGAACATTTTCTTAAAGATAGGGGGGGAACAAAGGGTACACCTGGTCTCTCCCACTCCCTAGTCACAATATCCGCCACCCTCTTCGGGATCGGAAACGCCTCAGTGTATACAGGGACCTCTAAAAACCTGTCCATTTTACACAATTTTTCTGGGACCACCATGGGGTCACAATCATCCAGCGTAGCTAAAACCTCCTTAAGCAGGACGCGGAGGTGTTCCAGCTTAAATTTAAACGCTAAGGAATCTGACTCTGCCCGCTGAGAAACTTTTCCTGTGTCAGAAATTTCTCCCTCAGACAGACCGTCCCTCACTGCCACTTCTGAGTGTTGTGAGGGTACTACTGATAAATCATCCAAAGCTTCTGATTGCTCATCCTCTGTTCTTAAAACTGAGCTATCGCGCTTTTTTGGAAAAACTGGCAGTTTGGATAAAAATGCTGCAAGGGAATTATCCATGACTGCTGCTAATTGTTGTAAGGTAATAGGGGCCAATGCGCTAGAGGTACTAGGCATTGCTTGCGCGGGCGTAACTGGTGTCGACACATGGGGAGAGGAAGAAGGACTATCCTCGTTACCTTCCGTTAAAGAATCATCTTGGGCTACATTTTTAAGTGTCACTGCATGGTCTTTAAAATGTTTAGATGCCTTAGCACCCTTTAAACACAAATACAATGGGGGTACCACCATGGCTTTTAAACACATAGAACAGGGTCTATCTGAAGGCTCAGACATGTTTGACAGACTTAGACAGCACTCAAATACAGTAAAAAAACACTTTTTGAAAAAACGTTACTGTGCCTTTAAATAATAAAAAGCACACACTTTTTTACCAAATCTCCAAAAAACATCCAATCTTTATGAAATTTTCACATGATCCTAATGCTTTGAAATGATGGCACACAAATTTTCAAGACAATGAACCCCTTATTGCCCAAACCGGAGCAAATTGAAGCAGGCTACCGGTTTAACACACTACAGCACGGTGCCACAGTCTCTGCTGTGGCCCTACCTTCCTTGGGGATTACTTTTGGATGAAAATAAGCCTCCCTGGAGTCCTCCTGCAATCTCTGGACCCTACACGTGAAGCTGCATGAAGCTGTCTTGCAAAAGAACTGCGCAAATGAGGCGCGAAAATGAGGCCCCCTCCCTCTTCACTCCGGAGTTGTGGGGCCTTCCTGAGTCAAATTAGGTATCTAACAATATGCCAGGCGTATTAAAACCCCAAAAAGTGTTCCAAACGTAAAAAACACTTGTACAAATATGAGATTATACTAATAAAATAATCGATTTAGCCCATAACAGTGTCCACCAGTATTTAAGCCCTTTAACTAAGCCATCCTTCTATACTGAGTCTCAGAATATGGCTTACCTTCCCACATGGGGATTTCTGTCAGTCTTCTAGCATTACCAAGTCTTGTTAGAAAAAAGTGACTGAGCATACCTTAAGCAGTTAAGCCTGCAAACTGTTCCCCCCAACTGAAGTTCTCCGGTACTCAACAGTCCTGTGTGGGAACAGCAATGGATTTTAGTTACAACATGCTAAAATCTTTTTCCTCTCAGCAGAAATCTTCATCACTTTCTGCCTCAGAGTAAATAGTACAAACCGGCACTATTTAAAAATAACAAACTCTTGATTGAAGAAATAAAAACTACAAATCTAACACCACATACTCTTTACCCTCCCGTGGAGATGCTACTTGTTAGAGCGGCAAAGAGAATGACTGGGGGGGGCGGAGCCTGAGGGGAGCTATATGGACAGCTCTGCTGTGTGCTCTCTTTGCCGCTTCCTGTAGGGATTGAGAATATCCCACAAGTAAGGATGAATCCGTGGACTGGATACACCATGTAAGAGAAAATACTTATGAATGTATAATGACAATCCTGTTTATGTAAAATAACTGTATAATATAAACATAATATATGGCACAGAGAAATGTGAAACATCCTGTGAAAAATCTGTAATATAAATATATATGTGATGAAAAATAGGTATATACATATGCTGTGAATAGCGCATCTGAGAATCTAATGTAAGCATAAACATTTTAAGACTTGCAATAAACAGATATTTTTATATATACTGTGTATATATATATATATATATATATATATATGTATATATATATAAATAGAAAATAAAATCTGCCTTGGTGTACTGAATATCCTACCCCTACTGACCATTGCTTTCCTGGTCAGTAAACGCAGTATAAAAGGAAGCTGACTCTAAAAGGCCACCACTGTAAAACAGGAGGAAGAGTAGAGAATAACATGGCAGGAAGCACTACTAAACCACTGCGCTATTCCTACGCACACCAAATAAAAAAGTGAATGCACTACAAAGAGATTGTGAACACTTGTCGATCTGATAAGATTGGGATGATTGATGGCCCTTGCTAGCGGCCGATTGGCCGCCAGTGAGCAGGGTGCGAGATTGCACAAGCATTTCACTAGAAATGCTTGTGCAATGTTAAATGCCGACAACGTATGCTGTCGGCATTTAGCGAGGTCGAGCGGACATGATTCGCTACAGTGAATCATGTCCGCTCACCTCTTGTGCACTCATTCTATTGTTCTTATCCGGCTGCAGAAAAACTGCATCCAGTAAAGAGCCCATCCACTGCAACAGCAGAGGATATCTCAGTGGAGTATAACAACCACCAAACATGAAGAGGCTAAGGGACAGGTCCCCGTGACAACCATGGCAGGCTTAAGACTAACTTCCAAAGGGAGAAATTCTGTCACTACCCAAATACTGCACACTCTCCTCTGACCTACCCCCAGCTCTGTAAAGGGAAAAATGGGTATTAAGTAAGTCTGAGAACCGTATTCTTCATCTTCTCCTGTGAAGGCAAGAAAGGTAGGAGGGCTTAAAAGATGTTGGAACAGTGTATATTAGCATCCTCCTAGTGGCCAGAAGTTGAATCCAGGAGTAATGGCTTGTGGACTCTCACCGCCTTATGAAAGAAATAAAATATCTCCTTTGTCATAATGATACAGAAGTTGAATATAATTTAAAAAAAAAAAGTGATAGCAAATGAAATTCTGCGTAAAGAAAATAAAACTTCATTACATACAGAACAAGGCTGATTTATTTATTTTTTAATTTGTAGCAAAGGTATTTTTTAAATACTTTATAATTATAACTATTTTTAATCTGCTGTCTGCTCCAGCAAACTTATTTTTTCAGCTGTAGCCAGCATGACCAATGTGAAGCCATGTTGCACAGACCGCTGGAAATAATTGGCATGCTCTGCCAAGTCTCCGGGAAGCTGTAGGACCAACTGAGCATGCGCAGTTGGTCACAAGAGAATCTTCCTGTGACATGTATGTAAACTGTAAGGCCTAAGTTACAAATAAAGCACATAAAATTGTAGTGCGGTGGTGCCCTAACATTGCTAGATCGCAATCTATAGTACTTTCATGTTATGTTAAAGGGACAGTCTACTCCATAACTTTTATTGTTTAAAATAGCGTATAATCCCTTTATTACCCAATCCCCAGTTTTGCATAACCAACACGGTTATATTAAAGGGACACTGAACCCACATTTTTTCTTTCGTGATTCAGATAAAGCATGACATTTTAAGCAATTTTCTCATTTACTCCTATTATCAAATTTTCTTCAGTCTATTGGTATCTTTATTTGAAATGCAAGAATGTAAGTTTAGATGCCGACCCATTTTTGGTGAACAACCTGGGTTGTTCTTGCTGATTGGAGGATACATTCATCCACCAATAAAAAAGTGCTGTCCAGAGTTCTGAACAAAAAAACGCTTAGATGCCTTCTTTTTCAAATAAAGATAGCAAGAGAACGAAGAAAAAATGATAATTGGAGTAAATTAGAAAGTTGCTTAAAATTGCATGCTCTATCTGAATCACAAAATAAAAAAATTTGGGTTCAGTGTCCCTTTAAGCCTCTGCAGACTGCTCTGAGCCTACCTAGGTTTAGATTTCAACAAAGTATACCAAGAGAACAAAGCAAATTTAATGATAAAAGTAAATTGGAAAGTTGTTTAAAATTGCATGCCCTGTCTGAATCATGAACGTTTCATTTTAACTACTAACATCTGGAGGTTGGATAGTGGGGCGCTAAATCGCTCACTTAATAGACTTCTATGGGGAGCTCTGAAAAACTCAGGTCCTGGCTTTTGTTTAAAAGCCAACCTGAAGGTGCACTAAGCTGAAGGTGCTCGAAAATAAACAGACACGATAATAGAGATATTCGCAAAGTCTTTAACTATGCTTTATATGTTGATATTTTATTACATTTTTCAGTGTTATTTTGTGTTGCACTCGAGCACCACCCTGAGCTATTTATTAAAATTATAGGACACGATAATAAAGCTTTGACTGCGCTAACATTCTCTGGTAAAACTACTTTTAATACCAGATTGTGTGCTATTCCTATATCAATAGTGCTGCACTTGTAATCTGGGCCAATATCGGAAGTGTCACAGAGGTTCCCTGTTTACTTGGAACTTTGCCAATGAGCAGACATCTATAGCCCACTGTCAACAACGAGCAGGAAGTATGAATATGTAAGTAAAAAAATACTGATGTAGCTTCTAAACAACCCATTTGACTTTTCGGCAGTGAGCGTTATGAATTGAAATACAACAATTATTTACAATATGTGTGGGGGATATGAAACTTGTCATAGAAAAACATTTGTTGTTTTTTTCCAACAGGAGGCTGATTTGTGTCATATGCAGCTTGATGGCTTCTGGCAGCGCTCCAAGTTAACAGTGAATCACACAGCCTGACATTAAGGGGACGAATTATCATGCTCCGAATGGAGCAGGCCACGGACATTAATCCTCCCGATCCTATACGATCGGGCTGATTGACACTCCCTGCTAGCGGCCAATTGGCCGCGAATCTGCAGGGGGCGGCATTGCATAAGCAGTTCACAAGAACTGCTTGTGTAATGATAAATGCCGACAGAGTATACTGTTGGCATTTATCAATGTGCTGAGGACATGATATGCTACATCGCTCGCACTCTGATAAATTGGCCCCTAAGAATGGACTGTGCATGTGCCGTTCATTTTCCTCTATACTAGATGTGGTTAAACACAATGTATCCCAGGTATAGAGAGAGTGGGACTGCTCTTTACATCATTACACTGCAGAAAGAACAAGGAAGAGTGAAGGAAACATTTAAAATAGTAGGATGTTTATAAGTGAATATCTCTAAAGTGATTTTGTTCTTATACAGAAGCATACACTGTACACAGTCACATTTTAAATAGTGTGCTTATTGATTGGGAAGATTTCCATTTTATGACCTGACTAATTATGCTTCTTGGCCTACAATGTACCAAGCACATTTTCTTCATCAGCTCAAAAATAAAATACTGGTAGGTCTCGTGTGTAGCTTGCTGCACAGTGCATGATTTGTAAGCAGGAAAAGGATGCAGCAGCCCGTGGTAGCTCCACTTAGGAATTTATAGTCTTCAGTAGCTGGGAAGGTATAAACCAAAAGATGCCTGAGCAACCACTGTCTGTAGATGTTATAAATGTATGTCTAGGCCTGTTGCTGGATTGTCTGTGGTAGCCTCAGAGATAGTGTTAATAAACAATACAAGCTTAAAGGGACAATCCGGTTAAAATGTAAATGCACATAGATGAATTAACTCTTTGAATAGAAACATATTTACAGTACACATGTATTGGCAAAATGCTTTAAAGTTGTCACTGTTTAAGTGCATGTAAAGCATAGCTATTTATTCTCAGTGCACTAGAATTTTATATACTACAGCTGCTCAGAGTGCCAGTGGGGCATGTATCATGTCAGCAATTAACAAATAGGGTCATTACCAGATGGTTTAAGCACCTTAGGCTCTCTAGACAAGTGCTCTGTTTAAAATGCTGGTGCACGGTACATAATTATATACATTTTTGAAACAACAATAACTTTTATTAGAAGAAGTATTGTTGGTAATACATGTATATTACAAAAATGTTTCTATTCCAAATTGAAATGCATCCATGTGGATTTCAATTTTGGCTAATGAAACATGAGTAGGCATAACATACCAGATCATCAAAATATTAGATACATTTTAAAACTACACAAAATTCGATTTCACAGAGGGACTGCATTTTGACAATGAATGCATGATCCTGCCCCTGTCTAAACTCACTTAGGGCTAGATTACAAGTGGAGCACTAAATTATTGCGGCCCCATAAACCACAATGTAAATATATATGTATATGGTTATATACATTTATATGTATGTGTTAATATGTGTATCTACAAATATTAATGCATAAATATATATGTATATATTCATATATATATTTTAAAATGCTGCCCATCGCTGCGCTACATACCTCCTTCACTGTTCGAGGCTCTGATGCCGTCTGTGACGGAATCAGAAAGAGGCTCCCATAGGAGCCTATGGAAGCGCGCTCTTGTGAGCACATTATCGATATTTAGTGCTCCACTTGTAATTTGGCCCTTCATGTTTTAAAAAAACATAATCAACGAATAAATAAATAAAATAGCTGCAGCAAAAATCAGAATTTCACAAAATGTAATTTATTTACACACAACAAGTTATCTAATTTTTGTGTCATTCCTGCATTTGTTTGCATTAGTTTATAGAAGTAAGGATCTATGTGCCCTGATATAAATAACAAAACAAAGAACAAGACATAACTACATGATAAAATGAAAAATTATTTTGAAACTTACCATCAAAGCTTCCATTGTTTTCTGCAAATTGAAGAAGGCGGCCAAATGTTTCAATTGAAGGTCTGAAGACAAATACACCGCTATTAAAGCAATCTGGCCATCCAGAATCAGGAGCTGCTGAAAACTCTTCTCGGTCAAACAGCTCATCAATATTACAAAGTACCTAGAAGTAAATAATAAAAAATGCTTAGATTTCTTCATTTACTTATTACTGAGCATCAGGGGTGGAGAGGAAATTCAAGTAACTCTGTTTATAGGAGTAAAAATGTTCACTAATCCAGGATCATCTACATCTCAAGTCACTCCACTACCTATTAAACTGGAACCATCAAGTTTAAGGTTTTCATTTCATTATAAAAGAACATTAAAATAGGAGCTATGCATTCTATTGCATTTCCATGTAAAGTAAATAATTATTGAGACAAAGAACCATTTTCTCTTAGTAGTAAAGTATGTTAAACTTTTGTATTAGAGGAGTCTAGTGGCAGTCATCCAGGAAAACATCACTTGCCAAGAAGCAAAGCCTGGAGAGGTGACTAGAATCAGCAGCTAGTAGCAAGCAGATGTCAGTAATTGTAAGGCAGGAACATAATCAGTATTTCTAGGTTCTTAGGAAGAGGATAAAACAATGTCAGTAATGGTAAGGCAGGTTTTTAATCAGCATTTCTAGGTTCTTATGAAGAGGACAAAACAATGTCAGTAATGGTAAGGCAGGCATATAATCAGCATTTCTAGGTTCTTATGAAGAGGACAAAACAATGTCAGTAATGGTAAGGCAGGCATATAATCAGCATTTCTAGGTTCTTATGAAGAGGACAAAACAATGTCAGTAATGGTAAGGCAGGCATATAATCAGCATTTCTAGGTTCTTATGAAGAGGACAAAACAATGTCAGTAATGGTAAGGCAAACATATAATCAGCATTTCTAGGTTCTTATGAAGAGGACAAAACTCACTAGTTGACTTCTGAAACTATAGTGAGGCCCAAGATTAACATAGATTAAAACAGCAGACTGGACACCAGAGAAGTAAGGCGTCTGATTAAACTGCCCATTTGATTTTTGTTCCTAAGGGTTGGTTAGCTAAGTTCTGGGTGATGGATTCCTTTCTTTTCTCCCTCTGCAATTTATTTGGCTTTGTTTGTTAACTGGTCATTGAGTTGGCTGGTTAGTGTGAAAAACTCCATTGATTACTAGGTTTGCTAGGTAATGTGTGAGACCCAGATTTTACAAAACGTAGATAAGAATATTTCAATAGCATAATAGTGAGGCACAGCATTAAAAGTGCTTTTGGATTAAAGGTCTGTACATCATGCATACAATGGCAACAAGTTCAGTACATAGGTTCAGTGCAGAGGCTTGTATGACCCGTGCTTCGATTTTACAGTCTCGGGGATATTACATGAATTACATCATACATTAAATAACGTTATCCTCAAAAGGGTACTGACAACTGGCTAAAATGGTGTCTAAGGGCAAAGCCTGATGTTTGGTATAGTGGACGTTAGTGGGTTCTAAGTTTGTGTCGCTCTTTGTGCTGGTTCCATAGAGATAGTTTAATCTTGTGTGTGACTAATGAGCCCGATTGGAGGTGGTGGTACCTTTCAAGTTGTAGGAAACTCTCTACCTGGTCCTCCCACTCTTTCTCAGTCTGGATATTGGGGGATTTCCAATGTCTTGGGATTAGGGTTTTAGCGCTGTTTAGCATGAGGATCAGCAGGTCCCTAGCATTACTGTTGTGCAATTTGGGCAAGAGTAGAAATAGTAAGATCTGTGGATCGTTTGGTAGCTGTTTGCCTATTGCGTATAACATGCGCTCTAGTACCGCCAACCAGAACGTATCTAATTTATTACACTGCCACCATATGTGTGTAGGGGTGCCTATTTCTCTGCATCCCCCCAGCACTTATTGCTGGCCGTTTTGTAGATAGAGTGTAGTCTGCTGGGGGTCAGATACCATCTCGTTAAAAATTTGAAGTTGGTTTCAAGGACTCTTGTGGAAATTGATGAGCGCTTTGTAGTGTTAAAAACAGTCAGCCAGTCCCTAACAGCGATACTAATGCCCAGTTCCTTGTCCAATGAGTTTGTGTAAGAGGGCAAGAGTTGAGGCTCTTTGATTATCAGTAGTTTGTATAGTTTTGATATGGTGTGTGTTGGGGTGTTTTCTAAGAGGCATAGGGTCTCAAATGGTGTTGTGTTTCTAGTTAGATGATGTTTCTTGGGGTGAATGTCTACGTGGTGACAGATTTGGGAATAGGCGTACCAGTTTAGAGGAATCTCGGGGTGCATCTCCTGGATGGCGGAGAGGGGTCTATGTGTTTTATTTTTGTGGAAGAGCAAAATTGTTCTGCCCTTAATGTGGCACCCGACTTCTAATGTAGTGTCTTTGAAGTTCCAGGGCAGGTCCGGGTTGTGGCAAAGGGAGGACATGGGGGACAGAATGTTAGAGATGTTAGTGGATGTGTTTATTAATTTATCCCATGTCGTGAAAAAGTCAGAGAGAAGAGGATATTGTGCTATGTTAGAGGGTGTGTGTTTGTGAGGTATCCAGGCTGCAAGCCCAGCGTTGCATAGACCCAGTAAGTGCCTATCAATCGGGATCCATTGTTTATTGTTATTGTTTGTGCATCAGTCCAATAGCTTATGCAGCATTATAGCTTCTTTATAAATGAGGATATTAGGGAATCCCAACCCACCCCTGTCCCTTGGTAAGTACATGTTCTTTCTAGCGATTCTGGGCCTAGCTCCCTGCCAAATGTATTGCTCTATTAGTGATTGTATTTTGCTGAGATAGTGTATAGGGAGGTGTATGGGCGTGGTTTGCAGAAGATAGAGAAGTCTTGGCAGAACATTCATTTTTACAACATTTATTTTGCCAATCCAATATATGAATTTGTTTTTCCAGCTTGATAAGTCTGTGGTTAGCGTTTTTTCCATAGATTTGTAGTTAGCTGTGTATACTGTTTGGACATCAGGTGCTAGGTTTTTGTTGGGCGAGGGTTTTAATGAATAAGGCAAATAAAGCTGGCGAAAGAGGACAACCTTGCCTCATGCCATTATATATATTGAAGCTGTCTGACAAAATGCCATTAACCTTAACCCTAGCAGTGGGAGCCGAATATAGGAAAAATACTAATTCTAGGAATTTGTCGCCAAATTTCATTTTCTGCATTACTGTTTTTAGGAAAAGCCAATTAACACAGTCGAAGGCATTCTCTGCATCCGTGGAAACTATAATAGTAGGGCTGCGAGTGGCTTGGGCATGGGAAATAATCTGTAGTGTTTTCAGGGTGTTATCCCTAACCTCCCTCCCCGGGATAAAGCCCACCTGGTCTGTGCTTATTAATTTAGGTAAGTATCTGTTCAGTCTTGTTGCTAATATCATGGTGAAAATTTTTATGTCAGAATTTAATTTAGGATCGGGTGGTAACCATAGGAGACTCTAATGGTTATTATTCTGGTTAGTTAGTTTGTGAGACCACACCGCCATCATATAAAACGCTCTGCAGACCCTGTTGAGATACAACTCAAATTACACAAATAGAAAGACAAAAGTGCTAAGTAAAGGAGTCCTAAGCTCTGTCTCAATCTATCTCTTCCCAAAAGATAAATAAATGTATTATTGTCCTGACATCCAACTTGTGTAACACCTCAATCTTACAAGTCAAGAAGTACTCCTCGGTCGCCAATGCAGAATGTAATGACAATAAACAAGATAGTACATTCTATTTTTCCCATACCAGACTGGTTAACGTGAATGTTGAAGAAAGAGAGTCCTGTAATCTTGCCTGAACAGATACTCTGAGCATAATGAGAATATTTGAGACTGCAATGATTGCAAATGTAACTCATTGCACATTTTGTTTCAGCACAATTTACTAAAAAAAAGGGTATCTATTTTCAAAAGAAATAGTTAAAGAAAAGTTAGAGAGAACCAAGACTGAGTTAAGATATAACATTCTTGTACTTCCTTGAAAAAGAATACTGAGCTTGAAGGTTCATACAAAGCAAAATTGAACTTGAGTAATAGTCTGATCAAACACAATTAATAGCTAAACAACTTTCCTGTCACTGTGATTGATCATTCAAGGAGAGTGGCAACTTTTAAAGGGTCAATTTGTATGTCAGTGTTGTTTAGAAGAATCCTAAACATTTTACATAACTAATTTTTCGAATTTGGCATACAATGTTTAGATACTTAGTCAAGAGGTACTTTTTCATATGCTTTCATCTGAATCATTAACTTTTGAATTTCACTTTACTGTCCCTTTAATATGTCTGTAAGCTAAAGTCTTCTATGCATCACCCTCCCATAGAGATCCAATATGGAAAACAGAATATTCACTGAGACTCCATTTATCTTCAGATATAAGCCACTTGCATTCTTGTAAGGTCCTGCTGTGGCTTGGACTTTGCAGCTCCCTGTGTTCTTTATGGTTGAGCCTGGTTTATTTTCTCACTACATTTCTCTACGTATGCATGGCTAGGCACTTTATGAGCACAATGTATTATTATTATTAAGCTTCTATTGTACAACTGTACATTTACTTTGGATTGTCACATTACTAAGTGCATTTTTCAGATATACAATAAATTATTTGTTTGTTAAAGTGACGGTAAATCCAAGCGTTTAAAAAACGCTAGGATTTACCATCACTAAAAATTAAGTGGACTTTCAGTAATCAGTAGGTAAAAAAGGGGTGCTAAACTCACTCTTTTCTGTGCCACAGTTCCTTGCCCACAGCACATCGCTCTTTACCAATGAGTGACATTTCCACCTCTAAACCAATAGGTGTTCTAGCATACAGAACACTATCAGATGCCTAGCACGGCTATTGGTTTAGAGGTGGAAACTTCACGTCATTGAGAGAACAGCGATGTGCCATGGGCATTCGTAGGCGGCCGGAGGCACAGAAAGCACCATTTTTTTTTACTAAGTGATCATTGAAAGTTCATTTTATTTTTAGTGATGGTAAATCCTAGAGTTTTTAAACGCACAGATTTACCATAACTTTAAGTGCTAAATAGCTTTTTTTTGTTAAATCGGAGGTCATTTTTCCAGCCTAAGGTATTTTAGATCCAGATAAAGATTTGTAGTCATGTATTTTGGTGCAGGTCAAAGCAAGTGGCACTGGTTCATTTCATGGTGCTAATACAATTTCACTGAAGATGGCACTGATCACCTGGGGTAGATTTACAGAGAATATGACAGAAAGGTATGCAATCTTAAAACAACAAGCTATCACAAAAGCTTCATATTCATCAACACATCAAATCATTTGACAAGAAAGGAGATTAGATAACTTAAGGCTGAAGACTGCATGTCCAGCCGACTGACTAAGAGAGAGCCCTATGCAGGGGTTCATAAGAAAGTACAGCACCTCCTTCTTAGTGCATACTGTGAGAGTTCACTGTCAAGTCTCCAATAAAATTTAAAAAACAGGCAGCACCACTTTATTCCATAAAATAGACCTCTATTATTTCATGATAAGGTGATACAACAATAACAACATTTTGTGAATCTTGCCCTTAATCATGTCATTACAGTACCGCCTAAGCCTAAGCACAACCTCCAGGACATACTTCATAGCCCAACAGCTCCCCTTTTCAAGTTTTTCTCACAGAAAAATGTGTTAAATGGACACTGAACCCAAATGTTTTCTTTCATTATTCTGATAGAGCATGCAATTTTAAGCAACTTCTAATTTACTCCTATTATTAAATTTTCTTCATTCTCATGGTATCTTTATTTGAAATGCAAGAATGTAAGTTTAGATGCCGTCCCATTTTTGTTGAATAACCTGGGTTATTCTTGCTGATTGGTGGATAAATTCATCCACTAATAATAAAAAAGTGCTGTCCAGAGACTGAACCAAAAAAGAAGCTTAGATGCCTTCTTTTTCAAATAAAGATAGCAAGTGAACGAAGAAAAATTGATAATAGGATTAAATTAGAAAATTACTTAAAATTGCATGCTCTATATGAATCACAAAAGAAAAAATGTGGGTTCAGTGTCCCTTTAAGGGTGTGAATATTTAGCCAAAATGGAATCTAAATGGTTGCATTTCATTTTTGAACAGAATGATTTTTGAAATACACATGTATTTGCAAAAATGCTTCTAATAAAAGCTTAAGCTGTTTTAAAAGAGTATATAAGTATGTACCGTGCACCAGCATTTTGAACACAGCACTTGCTCATAGAGCTTAAGGTGCTTGTACCTTATGGTAATGACTCAATTTGTTAATTGCTTACATGATACAAGCCCCACTTGTGCTCTGAGCAGCTGCAGAATATCTAGCTATGCTTCACATGCACGTGTAGAGAAAAATAGTGATACCTTTCACTAGGGTTGGTGTCACCCGGTGCGGTGACTCATGGCGTAACCCCCCCCCCCAGTATAATAGATTAACCCTTTGAGGTCCTCTCAGCCCTATAGATATATGGGGGTATCCCAAGGCTAGCTCACCACCAGCATATTAGGAAATTATACACTTACGTGGACACTGTACTGTAAAGTTGGTGACTGCCAGGTGTCAACATCTTTTCGCATATAAAAAGTGATCAAATAATCGCCATACAAGATAGCTTCTCATTTCCCAGTTCAAGAACAAATTGAAAACACATTTCCATAATCATAATGCCATTATACACAAGTTCTTTCATATATGATATATGAAAGAATTTCACTTGTGTATAATAATATTCTGATTATGACAGTCACATAAAGATAAAAAAAGCAACTCAAGTAGGAGATGTCACCTATGAGTGCCTTTGATGGTGACAGGACACAGGAGAACTGTGGCTTTGGTCTGAGGGCTGCAATCAGACAGCAGCACTGAATGCTATTACAGGAGACCAGTCACCTTTCACCAACTTGCAGATGCTGAATTGAGGATGGAAAATTCATTGTACTTGAAGAGGTTCCTGAATGAATAGAGAAACTAGCATTGCCTTTTTATTATTACTGTAAGGGCAGCAGCTATTGACAGCAAAATACTCGCATTCTTAGTTAGTGTGCTCACTCATCATTATAATAACAGCAAATGAGTGAAAAGGTTTAAGCAGTAAAATAAAGAAAGCTAAAAGTTCTACCAGTGCTCCTCAATTTTTTAATTCTAGTACCTCCAGGCTGTCATCTCTTCCTCTATCAAGTGAAGCCCACGCTTGTGGACGGGGGCAGGACCCATATCACAGAAACAAAAAGTGTGAAGCAGGGCAGGGTGCCCTGCATCATGCATAAAAAATAATAATGCCAAAAAAGATGTATTTAAAATAAAATTGCCTCCAAACTCCCAGTTATCATAGAGCTGTAGCTACACCAGCCCTAACGTAATCTCGCCCTGCCTGCGTTCCAAGCAAGTGCCTGGTTTGCCCACCCCTTAAAATGGCCCTGGTGAGCAGAGGCAGTCTGCAAAACTGTGCACTGTCAGTATTGATCATCACAGGGTCCCTCTATGCAGCTGAGTGAGTGGCTGCCGGTACACAGTGCACTGACACATAGTAATTGCAGGAGCGGCAGGAACCGTATAGTATCTGGTGTCACCCCCCCTCCCCCCCGACGGTGTCACCTGGTGTAATGATGCCACTGACTAGAAGAATTTTTGCACGTACATGTATATTGCAATATGTTTTTATAAAAGGATGTAATTCATCTATGTGCATTTAAATTTTGACAGGAATGTCCCTTCAAACAGTTCCAGTCCTCAGGACTCACTAAGAGACCAAAATTGTCTGGATTACATTGGATGAAAACAGGTTATTTAAGCACAATTAATAAGCAGCCAATTATATAATATCTTATAAAGTTCCGAAAAATCGGTTCTGTGGACTGGAATTAAAGAACCAAATCTAATCCACATCAATGTTTTCTACATTTCTGTCTTGTTTTTGCTGCAAAATGTGTTTTAAACATTTGTGAATTATTTAAAGGTGCTTTTTATAACAAGGTGGGTACTTACAATTGTGTCTGCATCCATAAAGACACATTTGGTATATTGAGTAAGTGTCCAGCACTGAAGTTTGGTAAAGGTTATTCCAAGTTCAGGTCGCTTTAATAAAGACAAATGTACTGAGTCTGCACTGTCTAATGTGTCTACTTCAATGGTTTCATCAAACACACTATTGAGGATTCCCCTGTATAAAATAAACACAGTATTAAAACGGTGGTATCAATAAAAAAGGAAGGAACATTAATTAACCTAAGGCAAATTTCAGAAGTCATGACATGTAAAGAGATTTATCAGCATTTGCTATCCCTTTCTCTGCATAAAACACATTTATTCAAGATAATATTTTTCACACGATTGACATTTTCTACAAGTTTAATTTATAGGCGTTGTTTTCTAAGACATTAAATAAAATGATTATAGTCTTTTTAATGTATCTACCTGTCCAAATAACTCCCTATTTTTTTACTAAATAAAACAAAATGAATATATTCAAAATTATTAAAATAATACACAGCTAGATTACGAGTTGGGCGTTATGAGTCAAATAGCAGCGTTGTGGCCCATAACGCATCATTTTCCCTAACGCAGCCGTTACGGGTCTTGTCGGTACCGCAAGCCTTTTAGCCTGTAACGGAACGTCAGTACCGCACTCTTAAAAATTACATTTTTAATGGGATTCCCAGAGTTTTTCTGGGAGGCTAAAAAGCGAGCGTTACAGCCTAATACGACAAGATCCGTAACGCCATCTAAAGTCAGTAACATAAAACTCATAACTAATGTGTTAAAAGGTAAACTAACACCCATAAACTACCTATTAACCCCTAAACTGATTTGAACAGCCAATAATAAGCAGCTCTAATTCCTATTGGCTGATACAAATCTTTCAGCCAATAGGAATGCAAGGGACGCCATTTTGAATCGCGTACCTTGCATTGAAGATTCAGTATACAGCGCCGACCGTATGAAGAGGATGATCCCCCCCCCCCCCCCGGATGTCTTCAGGATGGACCTGCTCCGTGCCACCGGGATAAAGATAGAAGATGCCGCCTGGATGAAGAAGAGGCCCCCTGGGTGAAGACTTCGCCACCGGGATGAAGATTGAAGAGGCCGTCTGGATGAAGACTTCTCGCCGCTTGGATGAAGCGGGACTTCAAAAACTGTAAGTGGATCGTCGGGGGTTAGTGTTAGGTTTTTTTAATGTTTTTTTGGGTGGGTTTTATTTTTAGATTAGGGTTTGGGCAGTATAAGAGCTAAATGCCATTTTAAGGACAATGCCCATACAAATGCCCTTTTCAGGGCAATGGGTAGCTTAGGTTTTTTAGATAGTTTTTTTATTTTGTGGGTTTGGGGGGGTGGGGGTTTGAAATGTTAGTGGGTGTTTGATTTTTTTTTTCACCAAAAGAGCTGATATCTTTAGGGCAATGCCATACAAAAGGCCCTTTTAAGGGCCATTGGTAGTTTATTCTAGATTAAGTTTTTTATTTTGGGGTGTTTTTTTTAATGGGTATTAGAATAGGAATACTTTTCATTATTTTTGATAATTTGTTTGTTATTTTTCGTAATGTATTTTCTTAGGGGGCGTTTGTTTTACTTTTGTAGAAAAATGAGCTATTATCATTAGGGCAATGCCCTACAAAAGGCCCTTTTAAGGTGGGGGTTTGTATACTGTTAGGGGGTGTTTGTTTGTTTTTTGTAGCAAAAGAGCGGTTTAACTTAGGGCAATGCCCTACAAAAGGCCCTTTTTAAGGCCCCCAAAAGGCCCTTTTAAGGGCCCTTGGTGGTTTGGGGGGGGGGGTTGTATACTGTTAGGGGGTCTTTGGGTTTTTTTGCAGCAAAAGAGCTGTTTAACTTAGGGCAATGCCCTACAAAAGGTCCTTTTAAGGGCCCTTGGTAGTTTATTTTAGATTAGGCTTTATATATATATATATATATATATATATATATATATATATATATATATATAGGGTATTAGAATAGGAATAATTTTAATTTTTTGGGATAATTTCGTTGTTTTGTTTTTTGTAATGGTAGTTTTTTTTATTTTTTGTAATGGTAGTTTTTTTTTTTTTTTAATTTTTGGTTTTAGTGTAAGGCAGCTTAGGTTTTATTTCACAGGTAATTTTGTATTTATTTTAACTAGGTAGTTAGTAAATAGTTAATAATTATTTACTAACTAGTCTACCTAGTTAAAATAAATACAAACTTATTTGTAAATGCAACGCGTTTCTCGGCTCATACGCCGTTTCCTCAGGCATCAGAAACGGCGTATGAGCCGAGAAACGTGTTGCATTTACAGGGGGCTTGACTGTATGCCCCTAGTTCACTCCTTTGTACATGTATTTTAATTTGTTTTTAATAAATAGTATTTTTTAATTTGTGATTTTACTTGCCTGCACCTGCTTGGAGTGGAACCTAACACACAGAATTCTGCCACTTTTGGATATTGCATCCTAAGGAAAAGTCCCTTGGTGGTGAGCTGACACACCTTACCATAATATGCCAGCTTGCTCCTACTAGCACATAAGTGTGCTCATCTAACATGTGAGTACCCAATCTTCCTTTGTGCTAAGTCAAACACCATATCCTTTGTGATCTGCACAATTTGGTGCTTTTCCTGTGTTTCATCTTTCCACTACAGTTAAAGGGACACTGAACCCACATTTTTTATTTTGTAATTCAGAAAGAGCATGCAATTTTAAGCAACTTTCTAATTTACTCCTATTATCAATTTTACTTCGTTCTCTTGCTATCATTATTTGAAAAAGAAGTCATCTAAGCTTTTTTTTGGTTTCAGTACTCTGGACATCACTTTTTTATTGGTGGATGAATGTATCCACCAATCAGCAAGGACAACCCAGGTTGTTCACCAAAAATGGGCCGGCATCTAAACTTACATTCTTGCATTTCAAATAAAGATACCAAGAGAATGAAGAAAATTTGATAATAGGAGTAAATTAGAAAGTTGCTTAAAATTTCATGCTCAATCTGAATCACGAAAGAAATTTTTTTGGTACAGTGTCCCTTTAATGACTGATATCCTCTGTGGGTGAGCTGTCACACCTGATAAAATCTGCAGCCTATCCCTACAAGCACATAGGTGTGCTCCAGAGCCTTGCGAGTACCCATTTGGCTTTTTTTCTGTGGTTTTGTGCTTATTTGATGATACTACACATGAGGCGCCCCTTTGTTTTGTCTTTTATATAGCATCTCTGGACCATTCTTGGTGAGGAGGAGGCTGCCATTGTTGGGAAGAAAGATACACTTCTTAATCTGAAATTGAACTTTCCTTTAATATGCCAAATTGCTGGCAATTCTAATTTTATTTATATGCTCATATATCATTGAGGTTATTATTAGCTATTTATTAGCGCTCACCCTTTTGTTGTGTAGATAATTCCCCTTATTAGTTTTGTGGCCCTTCTCTGAACTTTTTTTTAACTCTGCTGCAATGTCTCTTTTGAGCTTGGTCCCAGAACTACACTTCATATTCAAGGTGAGGTCTTACTAGGGATTTATATAGTGACAGAATGATGCTTTCCTCTCTTGTATAAATGCATCTTTAAATACATACTAGTATCTTATTAGCCTTAGAAGTCACTGCCTTGCATTGTGCACCCATTTTTATCTTATTATCTATTAGTACGCTTCAATCTCTTTCCTTCTTTCTCTTTTGCTAAATCAAGTCCAATTTAAATAATAGTTTGCCTGCTTATTTTACTTCCAAAATGTAGAACCTTACATTTTCCAGTATTAAATGTAATTTTCCATTTTCCAGCCCATTCTTCCAATTTTTGTAAATCCCTTGCAAAGCAATTTCATCCTGCACTGACCTAATGACCTTACACAACTTTGTATCATCTGCAAAAATAGAGCTGCTACTATTTAACCCTTGCTCCAAGTCATTAATAAAAATATTAAAAAGAACAGAGCCTAGTACTGATCCCTGGGGGACACCACTGATTACCTTTGTCCAATCTGAGTAGGATCCATTTACTACTACTCGTTGCTCCCTGTCTTTTATCCAGTTATTAATCCATGAGCTAACATTTTCAGATATACAACAATCTCTCATGTGGCATTGTATCAAAAGCCTTTGCAAAATCCAAGTTTATCACATCAACTAATTCCCTTTTATCTATATTTTTACTTCCTTCCTCATATAATCTATTTAGATTAGTTGGACATGGTCTATTTCTCATAAAATAATGCTGATTTAAATGTAAAATCTTGTTTACAAAATATACTAAGCAATTGAATCCTTTATAATCCCTTCAAGTATCTTTCCCACTACCGATGTCAGACTTACTGGTTTATAGCTTCTTGGATCAGCCCTGCTTCCCTTTTTAAAAAGGGTCACCAAATCAGCTTTGTGCCAGTACTGGTGTACTATGTCTGAGGATAATGAGTCTTGAATAATTAAAAGCAGAGGTTTGGCTATAACAGTGCTAAAATTCCCTTAAAACTCTTGGGTGTATTCCATCTGGACCTGGAGTTTTATTTACCATAATATCATCCAGTTTTTTCCTCATATCCTCTAGACATAACCCAGTTATTGATACGGGCTTACAGTATATGTTCTAGTTTTTTTCAATATATCCCCCATTGCTTACTCTCTTGTGTATACTGAAGAAAAGGACTGGTTTAATACCTCAGCATTCTCTCTGTCACTGTTAATCATGCTACCCTTCTCACAATTTAATGTACCCATATTTTCCTTAGATCTGTTGCAATTTATATATGTAAAAAAAACTTTATATGGTTTGCAATTAATATTTAATTTTCAATTTTGGCTAATGTGATTGCTTTATTGCATGCTTTGTTGCATTCCTTATATATTTGGAATGTTGAGTCTGTACTATTTTCTATAAATAATGGAAATGCCCTATGTTTTTTTTAATAATTTCTCTTAACACATTTTTATTTAGCGACATTGGGTTGCATGTATTTCTTTTACTTTTTTTTTTATAACCAAGTGGTATGTTTTGATGTGTATATTTGTTTAACAAAGTTATACATGTTATCCATGTATCCTCTGTTTTTGTTATTGGTTTACATTGGTTTAGAACTCTTCACTGAGGCTTTTTTTCAATATCCTATGATGTTCACTAAATTCTGTGCAGATTCACTTAAACACAAAACATACACCTAGATTACAAGTTTTGCGCTATAGACGATGCGAAAGGAACGCAACAAAAGTTACATTATTTCGACCTCCATAGCGCTGCCATTTACGAGTTTTGGAAAAGCCGCCTTGTGTGTGCGATATGGTGGCGATTAGCTCCATACCGCACAAAATACAAGCACTGCTTTGACGTGCTCGTGCACGCTTTCCCCATAGACATCAGTGGGGAGAGAGTGTTAGAAAAAAAACCTAACACCTGCGATCGCGGAATGAAAAGCTCCGTAACGCAACCCCATTGATGTCTATGGGGGAAAAAAACACCCTAACATAAACCCCACGTCTAAACACCCCTAATTTGCTGCCCCCGACATTGCCGACACCTACATAATGTTATTAACCGCTAATCTGCCGCTCCCAACATCGCAGACACCAAAATAAATCTATTAACCCCTAATCTGCCGCTCCTGATATCGCTGCCACTATAATAAAGTTATTAACCCCTATTCCCCCGCACCCCAACATTGCCCACACTATAATAAAGATATTAACCCCTATTCTGCCACTCCCTGACATCGCCGCCACTAAATAAAGTTATTAACCCCTAAACCTCTGGCCTCCCACATCACCGCCACTAAATAAACCTATTAACCCCTAAACCGCCAGCCCCCACATTGCCAAAAACTAAATCAAACTATTAACCCCTAAACCTAACAACCCCCTAACTTTAAATTAAAATTACAAGATCCCTATCTTAAAATAAATAAAAACTTAACTGTGAAATTAAAAAAAAACTAACGCCTAGATTTAGAGTTCTGCGTTAGCCGTCAAAACCAGCGTTAGGGGGTCCTAACGCTGGTTTTGGCCGCCCGCTGGTATTTAGAGTCAGTCAGGAAAGGGTCTAACGCTCACTTTCCAGCCACGACTTTTCCATACCGCAGATCCCCTTACATCAATTGCGTATCCTATCTTTTCAATGGGATCTTTCTAACGCTGGTATTTAGAGTCTTGGCTGAAGTGAGCGTTAGAACTCTAACGACTAAACTCCAGCCGAAGAAAAAAGCCAGGAGTTAAGAGCTTTCTGGGCTAACTCCGGTTCATAAAGCTCTTAACTACTGTGCTCTTAAGTATACTAACACCCATAAACTACCTATGTACCCCTAAACCGAGGTCCCCCCACATCGCCGCCACTCTATTAAATTTTTTTAACCCCTAATCTGCCGACCGCACACCGCCGCAACCTACATTATCCCTATGTACCCCTAATCTGCTGCCCCTAACATCGCCGACCCCTACATTATATTTATTACCCCCTAATCTGCCCCCCCCCCCAATGTCGCCGCTACCTACCTACAATTATTAACCCCTAATCTGCCGACCGGACCTCACCACTACTATAATAAATGTATTAACCCCTAAACCGCCTCACTCCCGCCTCGCAAACCCTATAATAAATAGTATTAACCCCTAATCTGCCCTCCATAACTTCGCCGACACCTAACTTCAAGTATTAACCCCTAATCTGCGACCGGACCTCGCCGCTACTCTAATAAATGTATTAACCCCTAAAGCTAAGTCTAACTCTAACCCTAACACCCCCCTAAGTTAAATATAATTTAAATCTAACGAAATAAAATAATTCTTATTAAATAAATTAATCCTATTTAAAGCTAAATATTTACCTGTAAAATAAACCCTAACATAGCTACAATATAAATAATAATTATATTGTAGCTATTTTAGGATTAATATTTATTTTACAGGCAACTTTGTACTTATTTTAACCAGGTACAATAGCTATTAAATAGTTAATAACTATTTAATAGCTACCTAGTTAAAATAATTACAAAATTACCTGTAAAATAAATCCTAACCTAAGTTACAATTAAACCTAACACTACACTATCAATAAATTAAATAAATAAACTATCTACAATTATCTACAATTAAATCAACTAAACTAAATTACAAAAACAAACACTAAATTACAAAAAAAAAAAACACTAAATTACAAAAAATAAAAAAAGATTAGAAGAATTTTAAACTAATTACACCTACTCTAAGCCCCCTAAAAAAATAACAAAGCCCCCCAAAATAAAAAAAATGCCCTACCCTATTCTAAAATAAAAATTGAACAGCTCTTTACCTTACCAGCCCTTAAAAGGGCCTTTTGCTGGGCATGCCCCAAAGAAAACAGCTCTTTTGCATTTAAATAAACATACAATACCCCCCAACATTACAACCCACCACCCACATACCCCTAATCTAACCCAAACCCCCCTTAAAAAACCTAACACTAAGCCCCTGAAGATCTTCCTACCTTGTCTTCACCACGCCGGGTATCACCGATCCGTCCAGAAGAGGGTCCGAAGTCTTCCTCCTATCCGGCAAGAAGAGGTCCAGAAGAGGGTCCGAAGTCTTCATCCTATCCGGCAAGAAGAGGAGATCCGGACTGGCAAACATCTTCATCCAAGCGGCATCTTCTATCTTCTTCCATCCGGCGCGAAGCGGGACCATCTTGAAGCAGCCGACGCGGATCCATCCTCTTCTAACGACGTCCTAAGTCCGAATGAAGATTCCTTTAAATGACATCATTCAAGATGGCTTCCCTCGAATTCCGATTGGCTGATAGGATTCTATCAGCCAATCGGAATTAAGGTAGGAAAAATCTGATTGGCTGATTGAATCCGCCAGATTCAAGTTCAATCAGATTGGCTGATCCAATCAGCCAATCAGATTGAGCTTGCATTCTATTGGCTGTTCCGATCAGCCAATAGAATGCAAGCTCAATCTGATTGGCTGAGGATGGATCCACGTCGGCTGCTTCAAAATGGTCCCGCTCCGCGCCGGATGGAAGAAGATAGAAGATGCCGCTTGGATGAAGATGTTTGCCGGTCCGGATCTCCTCTTCTTGCCGATAGGATGAAGACTTCGGACCCTCTTCTGGACGGATCGGTGATACCCGGCATGGTGAAGCAAGGTAGGAATATCTTCAGGGGCTTAGTGTTAGGTTTTTTAAGGGGGGTTTGGGTTAGATTAGGGGTATGTGGGTGGTGGGTTGTAATGTTGGGGGGTATTGTATGTTTATTTAAATGCAAAAGAGCTGTTTTCTTTGGGGCATGCCCCGCAAAAGGCCCTTTTAAGGGCTGGTAAGGTAAAAGAGCTGTTAACTTTTTATTTTAGAATAGGGTAGGGCATTTTTTTATTTTGGGGGCTTTGTTATTTTTTTAGGGGGCTTAGAGTAAGTGTAATTAGTTTAAAATTCTTGTAATCTTTTTTTATTTTTTGTAATTTAGTGTTTTTTTGTTTTTGTAATTTAATGTTTGTTTTTTTTGTAATTTAGTTTAGTTGATTTAATTGTAGATAATTGTAGATAGTTTAATTAATTTATTGATAGTGTAGTGTTAGGTTTAATTGTAACTTAGGTTAGGATTTATTTTACAGGTAATTTTGTAATTATTTTAACTAGGTAGCTATTAAATAGTTCTTAACTATTTAATAGCTATTGTACCTAGTTAAAATAAATACAAAGTTTCCTGTAAAATAAATATTAATCCTAAAATAGCTACAATATAATTATTCTTTAAATTGTAGCTATATTAGAATTTATTTTACAGGTAAGTATTTAGCTTTAAATAGGATTAATTTATTTAATAAGAATTATTTTATTTCGTTAGAATAAAATTATATTTAACTTAGGGGGGTGTTAGTGTTAGGGTTAGACTTAGCTTTAGGGGTTAATACATTTATTAGAGTAGCGGTGAGGTCCGGTCGGCAGATTAGGGGTTAATAATTGTAGGTAGGTAGCGGCGACGTTGGGGGGGGCAGATTAGGGGTTAATAAATATAATATAGGGGTCGGCGGTGTTAGGGGCAGAAGATTACAGGTACATAGGGATAACGTAGGTTGCGGCGGTGTACGGAGCGGCAGATTGGGGGTTAAAAATAATATGCAGGGGTCAGCGATAGCGGGGGCAGCAGATTAGGGGTTAATAAGTGTATGGCTAGGGGTGTTTAGACTCAGGGTACATGTTAGGGTGTTAGGTGCAGACTTAGAGAGTGTTTCCCCATAGGAAACAATGGGGCTGCGTTAGGAGCTGAACGCTGCTTTTTTGCAGGTGTTAGGTTTTTTTTCAGCTCAAACTGCCCCATTGTTTCCTATGGGGGAATCGTGCACGAACACGTTTTTGAGGCTGGCCGCGTCCGTAAGCACCGCTGATATTGAGAGTTGCAGTGGCGGTAAATATGCCTGTACGCTCCCTTTTTGGAGCCTAACGCAGCCTTTCTGAGAACTCTAAATACCAGCGTTGTTTAAAAGGTGCGGGGGGGGAAAGCACGTGTAGCTAACGCACCCCTTTGGCCGCAGAACTCTAAATCTAGGCGTAAGTTTAAACTACTGTATATATTAAACTAACATTACTATTACACTAAAATTAAAATAACTATCAATTAAATAAATTAAATTACAAATTAAAAAAAACCTAAAGCTACTAAAAAAATAATAATCTACAATTACAAAAAATAAAAAATACTAAATTACAAAAAATAAAAACATACTAAAGTACAAAAAATAACAAACACTAAATTACCAAAAATAACAAAAGAAATTAACCAAAATAAAAACAATTACACCTAATCTAATAGCCCTATAAAAATAAAAAAGCCCCCCAAAATAAAAAAAAACCTAGCCTACAATAAACTACCAATAGCCCTTAAAAGGGCCTTTTGTAGAGCATTGCCCTAAAGAAATCAGGTCTTATCCCTGTAAAAAAAAATACAAAGACCCCCCAACAGTAAAACCCACCACCCAACCAAACCTAACTCTAAAAAAAAAACTAAGCTACCCATTGCCCTGAAAAGGGCATTTGTATCGGCATTGCCCTTAAAAGGGCATTCAGCTCTTTTTCATTGCCCTTAAAAGGGCATTTAGCTCTTTTAAGAAAGTCCAAAACCCTAATCTAAAAAAAAAAAAACACCCAAAAAAGTTTAAAAAAAACTAACACTAACCCCCGATGATCCACTTACAGTTTTTGAAGTTCGGACATCCAGGCGGCGAGAAATCTTTATCCATCCAGGCAGCAACTTCTATCTTCATCCAAGTGGCATCTTCTATCTTCATCCCGGCGGCGCAGAGCGGCTCCATCCTGAAGACATCCGGTGCGGAGCATCTTCTTTATACGGTCTATGCCGTATATTGAATCTTCAATGCAAGGGAGTCTTTTCAAAATGGCGTCCCTTGCATTCCTATTGGCTGATTTGATTTTGGAAATTTGAATATCCAAAAGAATTTCAGTAGCTCTCATCCTATTGGCTGATTTGAACAGCCAATATGATTTCAGTAGCTCTCATCCTATTGGCTGATTTGAATTTCCAAAATCAAATGAGCCAATAGGAATGCAAGGGACGCCATTTTGAAAAGGCTCCCTTGTATTGAAGCTTCAGTATACGGCGGCGACCGTATGAAGAGGATGCTCCGCGCCGTGTTTGTTATTTTTTATACTTTAGTATTTTTTTATTTTTTTGTAAGTTAGTATTTTTTAATTTTGTAATTGTAGATTTAATTTTATTTAGTAGGGTTAGGTTTTTTTAATGTTTAATTTAATTTATTTAATTTGTAGTTATTTTAATTTAAGTATAATAGCAATGTTAGCTTAATTTATAGTTTAAATTTAGTTTTTTTTAATTTCCCAGGTAAGTTTTAATTTATTTTAAGATAGGGATCTTGTAATTTTAATTTAAAGTTATTAGATTGTCAGGTTTAGGGGTTAATAGTTTTTGGCGATGTGGGGGCTGGCGGTTTAGGGGTTAATAGGTTAATTTAGTGGTAGTGATGTGGGAGGCCAGAGGTTTAAGGGTTAATAACTTTATTTAGTGGCGGCGATGTCGGGGAGCAGCAGAATAGGGGTTAATAGCTTTATTATAGTGTGGGCGATGTTGGGGTGTGAGGGAATAGGGGTTAATAACTTTAGTATAGTGGCGACGATGTCGGGGAGCTGCGGAATAGGGGTTAATACATTTTATTAGTGGCAGCGATTTAACATTTTAGTTATGAGATTTGTGTAACAGTTTAGTTGCGTAAAACTCACAACTACTGGTCTCAGATTGCGGAACGGATTGTGTCGTTATAGGGTGTAACGCAAGCTTTTTAGCCTAGATTTAACCAAATAAATATTAGGTTAAAGGGGCTTGATGAAAAATGAATAATAAAAAAAGTTCAATGCACTTTGATAATGCCTACTTTTCCTGTAATTTACATTGCTTTTCGGTGTCCCTTGAAAGGCTGGAGTGCATCCTATAGGACTCAGAACCTTGCAACATTCCATGTGAGGCGGTAACAAGAGAGGAGGAGAGTAGAAAGTCGTGAGCAGAGAGAAGGGGACAGAAGGGAGAGTATCTGCAGACAAAAGGGTCTATCTATCAAGTTCCGAAAGGAGCTTGATGCCCCGTGTTTCTGGCAAGCCTGCAGGCTCGACAGGAACAGCAGTTATGTAGCAGTGGTCTAAAGACCGCTGCTCCATAACCCTGTTCGCCTGCTCTGAGGAGGCGGACAGATATCGCTGGAATTCAACCCGATCGAGAACGATCGGGTTGATTGGCACCTCCCTGCTGGCGGCCGATTGCCTGCGAGTCTGCAGGGGACAGCATTGCACCAGCAGCTCTTGTGAGCTGATGGTGCTATGCTGAATACGGAGAGCGTATTGCTATCCACATTCAGCAAGGTCTTGCGGACCTGATCCGCACTGTCGGATCAGGTCCGCAAGACCTATGATAAATAGACCTCCTTGTCTGAGATATAGGGGGGAGCAGTGCAGTTTAGGACCTTGTATGTCAGAGTCAGAATTTTGTGTTTAACCCTGGAGGCAAGAGGAAGCCAGTGAAGGGATTGGTAGAGAGGTGCAGCAGATGAAGAGCGACGAGTAAGGAAGATGAGTCTGGAAAGGCATTCATTATGTATTGTAAAGGAGCTAGGTGACAGCTAGGGAGACCAGAGAGGACGGAGTTGCAGTGGTCGAGGCAGGAAAGGATGAGAGAATGGATTAAAATCTTAGTTGTGTCTTGTGTAAGGAAATGTCTAATTTTAGAGATGTTTTCAAGGTGGAAGCAGCAGGCTTTAGCCAAGGACTGAATGTGAGGAGTGAAAGAAAGATCTAAGTCAAATGTGACCCCAAGACATCGGGCATGCGGGGTAGGGGTAATGATGGAGTTGTCGACAGTTATAGAAAGATGCGGGTGGAGAATTTGGAAGAAGGAGGGAAAATAAGGAGCTCCATTTTGGAGAGAATCGTTAAATTATATTTAACTTAGGGGGGTGTTAGTGTTAGGGTTAGACTTAGCTTTAGGGGTTAATACATTTATTAGAGTAGCGGTGAGGTCCGGTCGGCAGATTAGGGGTTAATAATTGTAGGTAGGTAGCGGCGACGTTGGGGGGGGCAGATTAGGGGTTAATAAATATAATATAGGGGTCGGCGGTGTTAGGGGCAGAAGATTACAGGTACATAGGGATAACGTAGGTTGCGGCGGTGTACGGAGCGGCAGATTGGGGGTTAAAAATAATATGCAGGGGTCAGCGATAGCGGGGGCAGCAGATTAGGGGTTAATAAGTGTATGGCTAGGGGTGTTTAGACTCAGGGTACATGTTAGGGTGTTAGGTGCAGACTTAGAGAGTGTTTCCCCATAGGAAACAATGGGGCTGCGTTAGGAGCTGAACGCTGCTTTTTTGCAGGTGTTAGGTTTTTTTTCAGCTCAAACTGCCCCATTGTTTCCTATGGGGGAATCGTGCACGAACACGTTTTTGAGGCTGGCCGCGTCCGTAAGCACCGCTGATATTGAGAGTTGCAGTGGCGGTAAATATGCCTGTACGCTCCCTTTTTGGAGCCTAACGCAGCCTTTCTGAGAACTCTAAATACCAGCGTTGTTTAAAAGGTGCGGGGGGGGGGGAAAGCACGTGTAGCTAACGCACCCCTTTGGCCGCAGAACTCTAAATCTAGGCGTAAGTTTAAACTACTGTATATATTAAACTAACATTACTATTACACTAAAATTAAAATAACTATCAATTAAATAAATTAAATTACAAATTAAAAAAAACCTAAAGCTACTAAAAAAATAATAATCTACAATTACAAAAAATAAAAAATACTAAATTACAAAAAATAAAAACATACTAAAGTACAAAAAATAACAAACACTAAATTACCAAAAATAACAAAAGAAATTAACCAAAATAAAAACAATTACACCTAATCTAATAGCCCTATAAAAATAAAAAAGCCCCCCAAAATAAAAAAAAACCTAGCCTACAATAAACTACCAATAGCCCTTAAAAGGGCCTTTTGTAGAGCATTGCCCTAAAGAAATCAGGTCTTATCCCTGTAAAAAAAAAAATACAAAGACCCCCCAACAGTAAAACCCACCACCCAACCAAACCTAACTCTAAAAAAAAAACTAAGCTACCCATTGCCCTGAAAAGGGCATTTGTATCGGCATTGCCCTTAAAAGGGCATTCAGCTCTTTTTCATTGCCCTTAAAAGGGCATTTAGCTCTTTTAAGAAAGTCCAAAACCCTAATCAAAAAAAAAAAAAACACCCAAAAAAGTTTAAAAAAAACTAACACTAACCCCCGATGATCCACTTACAGTTTTTGAAGTTCGGACATCCAGGCGGCGAGAAATCTTTATCCATCCAGGCAGCAACTTCTATCTTCATCCAAGTGGCATCTTCTATCTTCATCCCGGCGGCGCAGAGCGGCTCCATCCTGAAGACATCCGGTGCGGAGCATCTTCTTTATACGGTCTATGCCGTATATTGAATCTTCAATGCAAGGGAGTCTTTTCAAAATGGCGTCCCTTGCATTCCTATTGGCTGATTTGATTTTGGAAATTTGAATATCCAAAAGAATTTCAGTAGCTCTCATCCTATTGGCTGATTTGAACAGCCAATATGATTTCAGTAGCTCTCATCCTATTGGCTGATTTGAATTTCCAAAATCAAATGAGCCAATAGGAATGCAAGGGACGCCATTTTGAAAAGGCTCCCTTGTATTGAAGCTTCAGTATACGGCGGCGACCGTATGAAGAGGATGCTCCGCGCCGTGTTTGTTATTTTTTATACTTTAGTATTTTTTTATTTTTTTGTAAGTTAGTATTTTTTAATTTTGTAATTGTAGATTTAATTTTATTTAGTAGGGTTAGGTTTTTTTAATGTTTAATTTAATTTATTTAATTTGTAGTTATTTTAATTTAAGTATAATAGCAATGTTAGCTTAATTTATAGTTTAAATTTAGTTTTTTTTAATTTCCCAGGTAAGTTTTAATTTATTTTAAGATAGGGATCTTGTAATTTTAATTTAAAGTTATTAGATTGTCAGGTTTAGGGGTTAATAGTTTTTGGCGATGTGGGGGCTGGCGGTTTAGGGGTTAATAGGTTAATTTAGTGGTAGTGATGTGGGAGGCCAGAGGTTTAAGGGTTAATAACTTTATTTAGTGGCGGCGATGTCGGGGAGCAGCAGAATAGGGGTTAATAGCTTTATTATAGTGTGGGCGATGTTGGGGTGTGAGGGAATAGGGGTTAATAACTTTAGTATAGTGGCGACGATGTCGGGGAGCTGCGGAATAGGGGTTAATACATTTTATTAGTGGCAGCGATTTAACATTTTAGTTATGAGATTTGTGTAACAGTTTAGTTGCGTAAAACTCACAACTACTGGTCTCAGATTGCGGAACGGATTGTGTCGTTATAGGGTGTAACGCAAGCTTTTTAGCCTCCCCACAAAACCTGTAATGGCAGCGCTATGGAAATCCCACACAAAAACATCATTTTTTTGAGTGCGGGACTGACGTTGAGTTACAGGCTAAAATGCTTGCGGTACAGATATACCGACAAGACTCGTAATGGCTGCGTTGCTGTTTTAACGCTGAAATGGACATTTTTTTCAGAGTTAAAACACAAACGCAAAACTCGCAATCTAGGTGAAAGACAATTGTCAATACATATGTGCACCAATAAAATATTGAGCAATAGAAAACCATAGAATTTAGCATTTTATAAATCACAGTTTTTCATCTGAAAATGAGCTAAAACAGAAACTGAAGCCCTTGGATATTGTATTTAGTATATTTATTGTATATATAAACAATACTGTATGGTTTTAATAAAATAATGCTAATTAATTAAACAAGTGTATAGTTGATACTAAACTAGTCCATCTCCACTTGGGAATCTAAGTACCCTTGGGTATAAGAAACAATTGGGGGTGATGAAGAAATGTTCCCTAATTGCTTTCTTCATTTGAGCTTAAAGGGACATAAAAGTGCAAAAAGAAAATGCTCTAATGTATTAGGGCATGTTATGACTGCGCTATTGCTTGAACATAACTGTGCGTTTAACCCCTGCAACGGAGTTAAACACAGTTAAAGTCACCTCTACATTTGCAATGCACTCTAGAGACCCATCTTAAATCATTTGGTGAGCCAATGACAAGAGGCGTATGTGTGTGTAGCCACCAGCCACCAAACACCAGCTAGCTCCCAGTAGTGCATTTCTGCTCATGAGCCTATGTTTTTCAACAAAGGATACCAAGGGAACAAATGGATGTAAAACTGCATGCTCTATCTGACCATCAAAGTTTAAATTTTGGGTTCAATGTCACTTTAAAATGTCTTCATTAAATGAATTATAATTTTTAACTGTGTGGGTGGGTGCATGGCTCCTTAAAATATGTAAATATACCTCAAAGTTCACATGGTTTAATTTGTATTTATCACTGTAATCCGTTTACTGGATCTTTTTAATGAATATGCTTAAAATTATTGCAGGAATATTACAGTTCTATACCAAATACCATCATATTTAAACCACTAGCAAATCCTGTATGGATTCTTGGAAATGTTCTAGTGACCACCCTATCTAGTGAAGCCTTCTGTTTTGAGTTTTATAAAGTTACTGCACTAATGGGGGCCTTGTTGTGTCACATGAACAGTAAATTAAAGGACTCACACTTTTAAGATCTGGAAAATTTATAACAATAAGCTTAAAGGGTATTTGAAACCATTTTTTTTTCTTTCATGATTCAGAACTTTCTAATTTACTCCTTTTATGAAATTTCTCTTTGTTCTATTGGTATCTGTGTTAAAAAAAGCAGTAATGTAGGCTTTGGAGCCGGACCATTTTTGGTTCAGCACCCTGGGTTGCTGATTGGTGGTTACAATAGGATAATATAAGTAAATTAGAAAGTTGCTTAAAAGTGCATGCTCTTTCTGAATCATGAAATAAAAACTTTGGGTTTTATATTCCTTTAAAGAGATACTGACATATAAAACTATTTAAAAGAGCATAGATTAAACAGTGTAATAGTATGAGAAAATGCAGTGTTCTTATGTCTAGAAATCTATCTTGCTATGCTAGAATACATGCACAACTTTGTTAGCATTGATTCCTTTTGTCCAACACAATCAAATGATCCAAATAAATATTAGGTTAAAGGGGCTTGATGAAAAATGAATAATAAAAAAAGTTCAATGCACTTTGATAATGCCTACTTTTCCTGTAATTTACATTGCTTTTCGGTGTCCCTTGAAAGGCTGGAGTGCATCCTATAGGACTCAGAACCTTGCAACATTCCATGTGAGGCGGTAACAAGAGAGGAGGAGAGTAGAAAGTCGTGAGCAGAGAGAAGGGGACAGAAGGGAGAGTATCTGCAGACAAAAGGGTCTATCTATCAAGTTCCGAAAGGAGCTTGATGCCCCGTGTTTCTGGCAAGCCTGCAGGCTCGACAGAAACAGCAGTTATGTAGCAGTGGTCTAAAGACCGCTGCTCCATAACCCTGTTCGCCTGCTCTGAGGAGCCGGACAGATATCGCTGGAATTCAACCCGATCGAGAACGATCGGGTTGATTGGCACCTCCCTGCTGGCGGCCGATTGCCTGCGAGTCTGCAGGGGACAGCATTGCACCAGCAGCTCTTGTGAGCTGATGGTGCTATGCTGAATACGGAGAGCGTATTGCTATCCACATTCAGCAAGGTCTTGCGGACCTGATCCGCACTGTCGGATCAGGTCCGCAAGACCTATGATAAATAGACCTCCTTGTCTGAGATATAGGGGGGAGCAGTGCAGTTTAGGACCTTGTATGTCAGAGTCAGAATTTTGTGTTTAACCCTGGAGGCAAGAGGAAGCCAGTGAAGGGATTGGTAGAGAGGTGCAGCAGATGAAGAGCGACGAGTAAGGAAGATGAGTCTGGAAAGGCATTCATTATGTATTGTAAAGGAGCTAGGTGACAGCTAGGGAGACCAGAGAGGACGGAGTTGCAGTGGTCGAGGCAGGAAAGGATGAGAGAATGGATTAAAATCTTAGTTGTGTCTTGTGTAAGGAAATGTCTAATTTTAGAGATGTTTTCAAGGTGGAAGCAGCAGGCTTTAGCCAAGGACTGAATGTGAGGAGTGAAAGAAAGATCTAAGTCAAATGTGACCCCAAGACATCGGGCATGCGGGGTAGGGGTAATGATGGAGTTGTCGACAGTTATAGAAAGATGCGGGTGGAGAATTTGGAAGAAGGAGGGAAAATAAGGAGCTCCATTTTGGAGAGAATCGTGAGAGGACATCCAGGATGAGATGTGAGAAAGACAGTTAGTACCACGGGTTAGCAAGGAAGCATATAGGACTGGTGCAGTAGTAGATTTGGGTGTCATCAGCATACAAATGATATTAAAGCCTGTGGGACTTTATTAAGGAACCTAATGATGACGTGTAAATTAAAAAGAGAAGGGGACCAAGGACAGAGCCTTGCGGTATCCGAACAGAAAGTGGTAACAAGGCAGAGGAAGCCCCAGATAATTCTACATTAAATGTACGGTTAGATAGGTAGGAAGAGAACCACAAGAGGGCTGTGTCACAAATGCTGAAGGTTTGGAGGGTTTAGAGCAAAAGAGAGTGGTCAACAGTATTAAAGGCTGTAGACAGATCAAAGGAGGATAAGCAGAGAGAAGTGGCCTTTGGATTTTGCTGTAAGTAGGTCATTGGTAACCTTAACAATTGATGTCTCTGTGGAGTGATGGGGGCGAAATCCAGAGTGCAGTGGGTAAAGGAGGGAGTTTAATGTAAGGAAATGGGATAGACATGCATATACTAGCTTTTCAAGAAGCTTTGAGGCAAGAGGGAGTAGGGAAATTGGGCGGTAGTTGGATGGGGAGGTTGGATCGAGAGAAGATTTTTTGAGGATAGGTGTGACCAGTTCATGTTTTAGAGATGAGGGAAATATACCGGTGCTGAGGGAGAGGTTGAAAACAAGTATAAGTATAGAGGTAAGGGTAGAAGAGAGGGAGGGCAGTAGATGTGTGGGGATGGAGTCGAGGGGACAGGTAGTGAGGTGAGAGCCCATTATACGTGCAGAAATTTCTTCCTCTGGAACAGTGGCGAAAGAGCTAAATTTATGGCTATGTGGGCTTTGGATGATTGCGAGCTTGTGAGGGGGGGGGGACTGGTAGTATGTTGAGAGCTGATTTTAATTCTGATGGAGTCGATTTTGTTAATGAAGTGGCTGGCAAAATCTTGAGCTGAGAGAGAAGTTGTATTAGGAGGTGGGGGTGGGCAGAGAAGAGTGTTTAAAGTGGAGAACAGATGTCTTGAGTTTGAAGAAAGAGCAGAGTTAAGGGCAGAATAGTAGGAGTTCAAGATGAACATGTAGTGAAGAAAGTCTGTATGTATGTATGTGTGTGTGTGTGTGTGTGTGTGTGTATGTATGTATGTATGTGTGTATGTATATATATATATATATATATGTATGTGTGCATGTAATATGTGTGTGTATGTGTGTATGTATGTATGTATATATATATATATATATATATATATATATATATATGTATGTATGTATGTATGTGTGCATGTATATGTGTGTGTGTGTATGTATGTATGTATGTCTATGTATGTTTGTGTATGTATGTATGTGTGTGTATGTATGTGTGTGCGTGTATATGTATGTATGTGTGTATGTATGTGTGCGTGTATATGTGTATGTATATGTGTGAGTGTGTGTACGTGTGAGTGTATGTATATATGTATGTGTGTGTATGCATGTATGTGTGTGTGTGTATGCATGTGTGTATGTATAAATGTGTGTGTGTGTATATGTCTTTATGCGTGTGTATGTATGTATGTATGTATAAGTGTGCATATATATATATATATATATATATATATATATATATAATAAGGACAAGTAATAAGCACTCACTGGACTTAAGCACAGCACACTATTTATTAGGCTGTGACGTTTCGGGGCATTCACCCCTTCTTCAGACAACCCAAAATGTGATACAAGCAGTGTTATATACCTAGCCAAACCCCTCCCCCATCTAATTTCAGCCAATCAAATACATCCAATCAAATCAATAGGAGATGTATATTAACCCCTTAATGACCGGACCATTTTTCAATTTTCTTACCCTTAATGACAATGGCTATTTTTACATTTCTGTGGTGTTTGTGTTCAGCTGTAATTTTCCTCTTACTCATTTACTGTACCCACACATATTATATACCGTTTTTCTCGCCATTAAATGGACTTTCTAAAGATACCATTATTTTCATTATATCTTATAATTTACTATAAAGTTTTTTATAAAATATGAGGAAAAAATGGAAAAAACACACTTTTTCTAACTTTGACCCCCAAAATCTGTTACACATCTACAACCACTAAAAAACACCCATGCTAAATAGTTTCTAAATTTTGTCCTGAGTTTAGAAATACCCAATGTTTACATGTTCTTTGCTTTTTTTGTAAGTTATAGGGCCATAAATACAAGTAGCACTTCGCTATTTCCAAACCACTTTTTTTTTTCAAAATTAGCGCTAGTTACATTGGAACACTGATATCTGTAAGGAATACCTGAATATCCATTGACATGTATATATTTTTTTTTAGAAGACATCCCAAAGTATTGATCTAGGCCCATTTTGGTATATTTCATGCCACCGTTTCACCGCCAAATGCGATCAAATTAAAAAAAATGTTCACTTTTTCACACATTTTGTCACAAACTTTAGGTTTCCCACTGAAATTATTTACAAACAGCTTCTGCAATTATGGCACAAATGGTTGTAAATGCTTCTCTGGGATCGCCTTTGTTCAGAAATAGCAGACTTATATGGCTTTGGGGTTGCTTTTTTAAGGCCGCTAAATGCCGCTGCGCACCACACGTGTTTTATGCCCAGCAGTGAAGGGGTTAATTAGGGAGCATGTAGGGAGCTTGTAGGGTTAATTTTAGCTTTAGTTTAGTGTAGTAGACAACTCCAAGTATTGATCTAGGCCAATTTTGGTATATTTCATGCCACCATTTCACCGCCAAATGCGAGCAAATAAAAAAAACCTTTAAATTTTTCACAATTTTAGGTTTCTCACTGAAATTATTTACAAACAGTTTGTGCAATTATGGCAAAAAAGGTTGTAAAAGCTTCTCTGGGATCCCCTTTGTTCAGAAATAGCAGACATATATGGCTTTGGCGTTGCTTTTTGTTAATTAGAAGGCCGCTAAATGCTGCTGCGCACAACACGTGAATTATGCCCAGCAGTGAATGAGTTAATTAGGTAGCTTGTAGGGCGCTGGCAGGGTTAATTTTAGCTTTAGTGTAGAGATCAGCCTCCCACCTGACACATCCCACCCCCTGATCCCTCCCAAACAGCTCTCTTCCCTCCCCCACCCCACAATTGTCCCCGCCATCTTAAGTACTGGCAGAAAGTCTGCCAGTACTAAATAAAAGGAGTTTTTTTTATTTTATTTTTTAAAAAAATGTATTCTGCTGTAATGGAGCCCTGCCTTAGCCCCCAACCTCCCTGATCCCCCACCAAACAGCTCTATAACCCTCCCTGCTACTTAATTGCCGCCATCTTGGGTACTGGCAGCTGTCTGCCAGTACCCAATTTGCCCCCAAAAATATTTATAAATTTTGCCCCCAAAAATATTTATAAACTTTTCTGTAGTGTAGCAGCCCCCCCCTCAATACCCCCAACCCCCCCCCCAGATCCTTTTATATATATATATATTTTTTTATGTTTTGAACTTTTTTTTTTTTCATTGGTGTCAGTGGCTAATATGCGCGCGCGGCCCCCCACGTGCACGCGCCCCCCCCCCACGTGCACGCGCGCGCCCCACGTGCACGCGCGCGCCCGCACGCTGCCACCTCTTTGCTTCCCTTCCCCCCGGAACACTGCACCATTGATACCAGTGCAGAGAGGGCCACAGAGTGGCTCTCTCTGCATCGGAGGCTTGTTAAAAGGTATTGCAGGATGCCTCCATATCGAGGCATCACTGCAATACCCTGAGAGCTGCTGGAAGCAATTGCGATCGCTTCCAGCACTCTCTTAAACAACTGACGTACCAGGTACGTCCATTGTCACTAACTGCTAGTTTTTGCAGGACGTACCTGGTACGTCAGTTGTCATTAAGGGGTTAACATATCAACAAAACAATTCCACTTCTGTGTATTATCAACAATAATATAAAATATGTGTAAGGTTCATAGACCTATTGTGAGATGTTATTGTAAAACAGTGACAGTGTAATCAGTGGCTATGGAACGATAATAAAATCAGCCTATTGTTCAATAAGCCCTCTTCTGCACACATCATAAATTTATCACACAAGTCATTAACATAACTTCATATAACAGTGAATCCAATAGAACAAATAGGAAGGCTTACTTTTTAAAGCTTGCTTAGCAGTCATCTAACAGTAAAACTGTCCGCCATTCTCTACCACGCTCAACTCAGCGTGGTCTGTGGGGGGCGTGTTCCCATACGGACCACCATCCAATCTGATCAAAGATCGTCATGCCCCAAGCCGTGTTAGACGTTGCCATGGCAACATATAGTGACGCAACAGCATCCACCAGGGAGAGGCTAAAGTTGCATGTTGACGACAGGTTGTCATGGCAACCCTTAAAGCAATCCACTCGATCGTAAACACAGTAACTCAGGGGCAATTCAATATACAACATTAAATCTATGTGCCAGCTTAGAAAATAAAATAAACAAATCAGTTATTACGAGTAGCTATGTGTACTATAGAGGGATCGTGGGGCACTGTTACATCGCGTCTCAGTCAATAGTACTCTAAAGCTTATCTTAAGCAACAACAATCGTGTAATACAAATGTCAGCGAATAATAGGTTATGTAGCTAAGTGACCCATATTTTCACAAAAAGGCGCCTATGGGACCATAATGGGTACATTATCTAGTGTCATGTGGGGATCTAAATATCAAAAAGGAGGCACAACTATAACTGTGTATCATCAAACCTAAAATCAAACAACGATTTGTACTCATAGTAAACTGTCCACTCTATTATTGATCAAAAAACAAATACACAAAATACCTAAGCGCTAAGTCATAGTATTGCCTAATTCTAACCAATGTCATTTACTCCCTACCAACTCAAGACTTACAGTGGGATACCCCGGTGTCCTATGGGTATTGTCTATAACCTATATTGCTAATAAGGGGCCTCTCCATGTAAGCTAGTATGGTGTCCAGGGCTCTGCACCTACCAAAATCAAAGTAGGGCTACACTAACCAAGTCAGCCACACACCTGGAACCTCCCGTCAGTTAGGAAGATAATCTCAAAGGCCCCAACAGTTATTCAGCTCTGAGCTAGAGAACTGAACCTCATGTCACCTAGAGTATGGTGTTACAAAGTAGATAGTTAATGGATGGAATATGCATGGACTCTCAATATACCCACAGGGGCACCATAGAATGTGCATGGACTCTCACTGATACTTATTTGGTAGTGTGTTTGGAGACATCATACAAACTCTGACCCCAGAGCAGGTACTAAAAAAGAAACAATGCCAATCCACATTTGTATTAAGTCCACCAGGTTGCACCGTTCCAAGTCTGTGGATCCACTTGGCTTCAATTTGTAGGAGCCTCTTCTTTCTATTGCCTCCTCATATCAATGTTGGCACATGATCAATAAGTATGAAGCGCAGATCCTTCACAGTGTGGTTCATCTGTAAAAAGTGGCATGCCACAGGTTGTTCCGATTTACCATCTTTGAGTGCAATTCTGATAGCACTCCGATGGTTCGCCATCCTCTTCTTGATGTCATTGTCCGTCTTACCGACGTAATAAATCCCACAAGTGCAGTTCAAAATGATGGAACAACAGGAAATGGGAACCATCTTTAGAAATAAGAGCACGTTTGACCCCCAACACACCGCTGCCAGCATACAAACCTATACCAGACTGGTCTTACAGGATGCAGTAACAATGCCGGAAGGGAAATTCAGACATAACATCTCCAAAGAAGAACGTATGGCGATTGAGAGTTTGGCCCGCGACCCCAGTATAGTGATCGGTAATGCGGACAAAGGCGGGGCCATTGTGGTCCTGAATTATAAGGACTACAAAGAAGAAATACTCTCACAACTGAACGACAACCTGGTATACCTACCTCTTACGAGGGATCCTACTAATCAATTTCAAGAACGAATTGATAGAATACTGCTTGAAGGTGTGGTGGAAGGTTGGGTTAACAAGGATACATATGATTGGCTGCGGGTGGCATATCCTATTTGCCCTATTCTTTACACCCTTCCTAAGGTGCACAAGGGCCTGGAGAAACCCCCTGGACGCCCGATTGTGTCTGCGAGAGGATCCTTACTGAGCCCTTTGGCAAAGTGGATTGATTCATTTCTCCAACCATTGGTGAGACACATGAAATCATATGTGAAGGATTCCACTGATGTATTGGGACAACTCTCACAGGTTCAAGATCTTTCTGCAGATGATTACTTGGTGTCTATGGACGTTACAAGCCTCTATACCATCATCCCACACCAGAATGGGATGATGGCAGTCACACATGCTCTTTCTAGATACCCCTATGTTGGGCCTAGCAGTACCTACATTATTAAGATTCTGGAATTATGTTTGACATTAAATTTTTTCAGATTTGAACTAAATACTACCAGCAAATCACGGGGACCGCCATGGGGTCAAACATGGCCCCTTCTTATGCGAACTTATTTATGGAGTACTTTGAATCCAACATAATGAAGGTATATGAGGTTCCTGAAATCATTAAATATATGAGATACATTGATGATGTCCTGCTGGTGTGGAGAGGAACAGAAGAACATCTATACAAGTGGATACAGGACCTTAATGATCTACCACACCCGGTGAAATTCAAGATGGTGGCTAACAAAGAGTCCATTGACTTTCTTGATCTGAGAATACTTAAGGAGAATGGACAACCCACTGACAGGAATTCCCTCCTGTTGGCAAGCAGTAGCCACCCGAGATCTCTCATTAGAGCCATTCCATTGGCACAACTCTACCGAGTAGTGAGGAACAACTCTATACGGAAGAAAGGGGAGACCCAATTGGAAGAGATGTCCATCAAATTTCTACAGAGAGGCTATTCCTATGCAACCATTCAAAAAGCCCATAGAACAGCCAAGGAAACTGAAAGGAGTACCCTACTCAAAACTCAAGGGGAGAAGCCTGTTGAAAAATGGATGACTTGTACCATGACATATTCACCTAATGTTGGGATTGTTGCAAGATCGGTGAAGGACCACTGGGATTTACTGACTACAGACCAACAATTACCATTTAAAGAATTTCCCCCACCGAGGATGGGGTATAAAAGAGGACGCAACCTCCAAGATCTGCTAATGATTACTGACCCAAGACATGCTTACACTAAGGATACATGGTTACAATCCAAGAGACAGGGGTGCTTTAAGTGCCTTGGATGTACAACATGTAACTCGATGATACAGAGTAAAACATTCCACCATCCACATACCAATAAGAGTTTCAAGATCCAACACCATCTAACCTGTTCTACTCCATTTGTGGTCTACTTGCTGAACTGCACTTGTGGGATTTATTACATCGGTAAGACGGACGATGACATCAAGAAGAGGATGGCGAACCATCTGAGTGCTTTCAGAATTGCACTCAAAGATGGTAAATCGGAACAACCTGTGGCACGCCACTTTTTACAGATGAACCACACTGTGAAGGATCTGCGCTTCATACTTATTGATCATGTGCCAACATTGATACGAGGAGGCAATAGAAAGAAGAGGCTCCTACAAATTGAAGCCAAGTGGATCCACAGACTTGGAACGGTGCAACCTGGTGGACTTAATACAAATGTGGATTGGCATTGTTTCTTATAGTACCTGCTCTGGGGTCAGAGTTTGTATGATGTCTCCAAACACACTACCAAATAAGTATCAGTGAGAGTCCATGCACATTCTATGGTGCCCCTGTGGGTATATTGAGAGTCCACGCATATTCCATCCATTAACTATCTACTTTGTAACACCATACTCTAGGTGAAACGAGGTTCAGTTCTCTAGCTCAGAGCTGAATAACTGTTGGGGCCTTTGAGATTATCTTCCTAACTGACGGGAGGTTCCAGGTGTGTAGCTGACTTGGTTAGTGTAGCCCTACTTTGATTTTGGTAGGTGCAGAGCCCTGGACACCATACTAGCTTACATGGAGAGGCCCCTTATTAGCAATATAGGTTATAGACAATACCCATAGGACACCGGGGTATCCCACTGTAAGTCTTGAATTGGTAGGGAGTAAATGACATTGGTTAGAATTAGGCCATACTATGACTTAGCGCTTAGGTATTTTGTGTATTTGTTTTTTGATCAATAATAGAGTGGACAGTTTACTATGAGTACAAATCGTTGTTTGATTTTAGGTTTGATGATACACAGTTATAGTTGTGCCTCCTTTTTGATATTTAGATCCCCACATGACACTAGATAGTGTACCCATTATGGTCCCATAGGCGCCTTTTTGTGAAAATATGGGTCACTTAGCTACATAACCTATTATTCACTGACATTTGTATTACACGATTGTTGTTGCTTAAGATAGCCTTTAGAGTACTATTGACTGAGACGCGATGTAACAGTGCCCCACGATCCCTCTATAGTACACATAGCTACTCGTAATAACTGATTTGTTTATTTTATTTTCTAAGCTGGCACATAGATTTAATGTTGTATATTGAATTGCCGCTGAGTTACTGTGTTTACGATCGAGTGGATTGATTTAAGGGTTGCCATGACAACCTGTCGTCAACATGCAACTTTAGCCTCTCCCTGGTGGATGCTGTTGCGTCACTATATGTTGCCATGGCAACGTCTAACACGGCTCGGGCATGACGATCTTTGATCAGATTGGATGGTGGCCCGTATGGGAACACGCCCCCCACAGACCACGCTGAGTTGAGCGTGGTAGAGAATGGCGGACTGTTTTACTGTTAGATGACTGCTAAGCAAGCTTTAAAAAGTAAGCCTTCCTATTTGTTCTATTGGATTCACTGTTATATGAAGTTATGTTAATGCCTTGTGTGATAAATTTATGATGTGTGCAGAAGAGGGCTTATTGAACAATAGTCTGATTTTATTATCGTTTCATAGCCACTGATTACACTGTCACTGTTTTACAATAACATCTCACAATAGGTCTATGAACCTTACACATATTTTATATTATTGTTGATAATACACAGAAGTGGAATTGTTTTGTTGATAAGTTAATATACATCTCTTATTGATTTGATTGGATGTATTTGATTGGCTGAAATTAGATGGGGGAGGGGTTTGGCTAGGTATATAACACTGCTTGTATCACATTTTGGGTTGTCTGAAGAAGGGGTGAATGCCCCGAAACGTCACTGCCTAATAAATAGTGTGCTGTTCTTAAATCCAGTGAGTGCTTATTACTTGATCTTATTCAATATTATGTTAAGCACCCTGGTCTATGTTAGGGTTGGCAAGTGAAAGTGCACTACTTTGGATCCAGTATATATATATATATATATATATATATATATATATATATATATATATATATATATATATATATATATTTTTGATACAAGAGATAGGGTGCACACAGATAGAACCAAAGGGTAAAGCGTATTGTGCTGGCAATCCTAAATGAATATAAACAAATTAATTAGAAAAGAGCTCTAACATATCAAAAGAGCTAAAGCAGATACCTGGCCGCACCAACACACCCCTACAGTATACTAAGGAATGACATCCTAAACAGGTATGCTGAACATATGCTTTTAATAAAAACAAAGCCAAAAAAGATACATGCTGAGAAAAATGGCAACAACAAGATACAGAACACAAACATATACCAAGCGTAGTGCACTACTGTCAACTGTGAGCTAGCATTTGCATAGTATTGTTAACTCATGAGAAAGTCCGTTCTTGATGCCGGGCACTTAAGTGTTAAAAACACGCTCCGGTTTAAAGATTTAGACAGATTACCGTCCTTGATATCTCATTATGTGTATTTGTTCCGGTACCGGATTAAAGATATAATGTGAGAGTCCAAAGGATGGTACTAGTACTATTGCAAACTTGATCCCATGTGCTAATGACAGCTCCAACTTTAAACTTTCAGTGTGCAAGACTTATTACTGCATGGCTTACCTCCGCTATCTTCACACACTCTACGGTATTACCTGGCAGGATCTCATCCGTGGTGTGACTTACAGCGATGTATTCCGCCTATGCAGCTCTTCACTTGCTTGGTTGTGTTGTGTTCACTTGATATCGTCAGATTCACAGCATATCCACCATGCTGGCGTTCTCCACACTGTGTATGTGTAGAACAAGACACAGTGTGGAGAACGCCAGCATGGTGGATATGCTGTGAATCTGACGATATCAAGTGAACACAACACAACCAAGCAAGTGAAGAGCTGCATAGGCGGAATACATCGCTGTAAGTCACACCACGGATGAGATCCTGCCAGGTAATACCGTAGAGTGTGTGAAGATAGCGGAGGTAAGCCATGCAGTAATAAGTCTTGCACACTGAAAGTTTAAAGTTGGAGCTGTCATTAGCACATGGGATCAAGTTTGCAATAGTACTAGTACCATCCTTTGGACTCTCACATTATATCTTTAATCCGGTACCGGAACAAATACACATAATGAGATATCAAGGACGGTAATCTGTCTAAATCTTTAAACCGGAGCGTGTTTTTAACACTTAAGTGCCCGGCATCAAGAACGGACTTTCTCATGAGTTAACAATACTATGCAAATGCTAGCTCACAGTTGACAGTAGTGCACTACGCTTGGTATATGTTTGTGTGCTGTATCTTGTTGTTGCCATTTTTCTCAGCATGTATCTTTTTTGGCTTTGTTTTTATTAAAAGCATATGTTCAGCATACCTGTTTAGGATGTCATTCCTTAGTATACTGTAGGGGTGTGTTGGTGCGGCCAGGTATCCGCTTTAGCTCTTTTGATATGTTAGAGCTCTTTTCTAATTAATTTGTTTATATATTTTTTTATATATTTTTTTTACCAAAGATAACTTTTACGATCGTATAGAAAATTCCAACTGAACCTATGTAAACAAATCGTGTAAACCGACCAATGATAACAAGGAGCTGTGAGGCTTGTGTCAAAACCTGAATCCGATTGGTAATAGTCTGGTCATCTATGGACTACATGATGTCCCATGATTCCTGTAGATTCGATTCGTGGGTGTGGACCGCACCGAATCTGTATTCACCGCCGTCAGCGTGACGATTAAATATTTCATTGCTCACAGCTCCTTGTTATCATTGGTCGGTTTACACGATTTGTTTACATAGGTTCAGCTGGAATTTTCTATACGATCGTAAAAGTTATCTTTGGTAAAAAAATCGTAAGATCACCTGCATATATAACACCAATCTTAGGAAACCAGGAGTATATTCCTAACTATAAATTTAATCTGTAAATACTAATTAATTATTGCAACAAGTGGGAGTGGGGGGAAAGGAAGGTTCCCATTGGTTCAAGTGAAGGAAGGAAGGGGAGTGTTCATTGTAAACATGTGGTTACTGAGCCCTATTTAAGGGTGATTAAGACATAGGTAGAGTATACAAGCCTGAGGAAACGGGGTTACCCCCGAGAAACGCGTCGCTTTACTTCTCTATATGTTATAGGAGATTTGATTTTAACACACCAGCTGTAATGTGCTACATTGCTGGCTATTTCATTTTGTATAATAAATGCTAGTTTTATGATTCACTAAGTCTGGTGTGTTTATCAATCTCCTTTCAAGTAACCCAAAGGCTGTTTAGCCTTTCTCTCCTGTTCCAACCTATAGGAAACGATCTAGGCAAGGGCTGCCTTTCAGGAGATCCACTGCTTCAGGACACCCCGACGGGGATTCGTTCACACAGCCAGCTGGTTTGCTGTATAGAATACCAGCCTGCCTCTAATAGGCACACGAGAGTGCCTTCTTGTTTGTGAGTACCCTGTATCTTGTCCAGTTTGGTGTTTGTGGTATCCATTGATCTACACATGTGGCGCCTCTGTTTCTGTTTTTTACAGTTGTCCATCTAAGAAATTATATCACTTGTGAAGTGAAGACCGAGAGCTGCCTTCTTCAGTTATTCCTTTCTCATACAGACTTTTTTTGGGACTGCACATTTACACCTTTATACTGGACACCACCCAGTGCAACGTGTGTATATACACATATATATACTTTTTTACATTAATCATAATAATTCTTTTAATTAAGTCTGCATTTTATTTTATTTTTAATAATTTATTTATTAATTCTGCATTGTAGTTTTGCTCTCACCAGAACTTTTTATTGTTTTTTTATAAATATTTACACTAGGGTCACCCATACCATCTGTTAAATAGCGCCTCCTATAGGTTATCTGTGACACACCGTCACAGAGTTTCCAGTTTTTAGTAGTTATATACACAGGTAGCCCTCAGTTTACGCCGGGGTTAGGTTCCAGAAGGAATGGTTGTAAATCGAAACAGTTGTAAATTGAAACCCAGTTTATAATGTAAGTCAATAGGAAATGAGGGAGTTAGGTTCCAGGCCCCTCTCAAAATTGTCATAAGTAACACATAATACATTATTTGTAAAACTTTGAAATGAAGACTTTAAATGCTAAACAGCATTATAAACCTAATAAAATAATCACACAACACAGAATATATAATTAAACTAAGTTAAATGAACAAAAACATTAGCTAAACAGCATTATAAATCTAATAAAATAATCACACAACACAGACTTTACTTGCATTTTTCTGCAAACAGTTCTTTCTATGCATTCCAATCTGGACTGATTTATAGATAGGAAGATCTTTTTCCTTTGCAAGCTGCTCGATAGCTCAGGTCTGGTTAAACTGATTCATTTCGCTTGCTCGGCTTGCATATCTTTGCTGCAACACAAGTGGACAGCTCCACCTACTGCTTATTTTAATCAATGCATTGCTTCTCAATGCTTTTCAATAGCAGTCACACAACTAAAAAAAAAAAGTTGTTATTCTGAAACGGTGCAAATTGAACCGTTGTAAACCGTTGTAAACCGAGGGTCACCTGTATATACAGTATATATATATATATATATATATATATATATATATATATATGTATGTCTGTATGTGTGTGTGTCCAATACACATTATGTAACCCACTTTAGGAAATGGAAGATTAAAAAATATCATGGCTGACTGAAATACAAATTTTGCTTAGATCCTATCTTTTTTGGTCTGCTAATGTATGTTTGATTTTATCTTGTCTGATTAAACAAAGGCAGATTTTGTATTACGGGTTACTGGTTGAAAAGAAATCTCAGGCAAGAACATTTTTTCCTTAAACTCAGGATGTCCTAAAGGTAGACGATGCAACACTACATTACTTATTCATAAATTAGAAATGTTTTAAATGTTCTTATTTTTAAGATAATGAAAATTGGGGGACTTCAAGAATGCCTAGCATAAATCTATTCATGAACTAGCTAAGCTTAAACTTTACAGGAAATATAGGCAGACATGTTGGGCTTATGGTTATCTGCTGTGAAGAAAACATTAGTATTGCCCACAACCAGGCAGAAAAGGCTTAGACACGTTTCTTACCTCATTCTGGTAGTAACTTGAGAGGTAATCATTACTACTAATTTTCTGGACGTTCCGTGATTCCTTAACGATTTCCCAAGAACCAAGGCCCCTTGACAGTATATATCATTTGTGCAAAGGGTCACAAACGCCTGGTCTGTAACTGAAAGGTATGTGGTAAATGTACATCAGTTTTAGACCATCTGTACTCTGGATAAATATGTAGCAAAGTTTTTTGGAATTGTAAAGGGATATACATATACATACATATACACACAAGCAAGCAAAACCCCTACTTAGCAACAAATAAGAATACAAAATGAATTATAGTATACTGTGCCTACTGGTATATAACAAGAAAATGCACCAACAGTATTATTTATTAATTAAAACTGCATAATAAACAAATGCATACAGATTTCCCCTTCCTTTTCCCTTCCCCTTGTATTATGTGACAGTCATTAGCCAATCACAAATGCATGTATGTACCTACTGTGAAGTCTTGAACAGTTGTTCATATAAAAAGATTGTTCACTTTTTGAATAATAGAAGTAAATGGGACATTTTTAACCCCTTCACTACCATAAATTTCAGCAAAAAAGTTGCACAAAGTATTGAATATTTTTTTAGCATTTTTGCTATCACTCCCTTTAAAGATCTCATTCCACAAAACTCTGTAGCTCTCTAACTGTAGAAAATAACATTTCAAAATATGTTCTGTCATCCTCTGATTCAACTAAGACCAAACGTACATATTTTTGATTATTCTTGGTTATTTTAAGGTCTTTATCTGCCGCTATGTCTAAAATGATGTAATGAGGTAACTTGTTTGATATATAAATTCTCAAAATTGACCCCCAAAACTATATACATTTTTCAAGTAGACAACCCAATGTATTGACATAGCTCCATTTTGGTATGTTTCAAACCACCATTTTGCCGCTAAAAAAAGTTAACTTTTTTAAAAAAGCAGACTAGCTGCCAGTAACAAAGATGGCTGGGAACAGTAAAAGGGTGAGGAATTGGACCTTGATCAATACCTTGGACCATGATCAATACCTTGAGATGTCTAGTTAAAACTATATATTTTAGATGGTCTGGGGCGGAGCCAAGCCGTGCTGGGACATGGCCGTCTTTGTGTGAAGCTCCGTTATAATTGCAGCTCATTTAACTGGAGGCGAAATGGTGGAGACCTTGAATCATTATAAAACACCTTTCTAACAACGCAGAGGAGACCCGGAGCGGAGCAGACCCCTTTCCTACCTCATTACCCACCTCATTCCTGCTTAAAACTGAAGGAACCCATATCCTTAACTAAAGCCCAGTCGCCATCTTGGAACGGCCCTCACTTACCGGAGAGACTATCTAAGAGACGGCTCATTGTTTCCGAGCTTAACCGGGCACTCGCTACACCAAAAAACCCACATACTTATCTGAAAGCCCTCGCAGAGGGACTAGCTGACTGGCGCTGCGGATCGCCGTGGAGACCTGGCGGCGCCCTGGCTGCGTTGCATTCGCAACACCCACGTGGGGCCTGGAATTCACAGAAGAAAGCCCGCCGCGGCATAGAGGTGAGACCACATCTAACCCTGCTTCCAAAGCAAGAGCCTGTTGGGCATAAATATATACGCAGATCTTTGATCAGATATCTGTTAGAGAGACTTGTCTATAACTCATACCAGGCCTTGCAGCAGCCCTGAATTTTTGCTGGGGTCTTCAAGTGCGACACAGGCGATATCCATAGCGGCTGGGGACATTTATCTTAAAACACACAACAGTTAGCCTGCATATCCAACTATTGTGGCTTTGAGACAGGGGTCATATTATTTTATATTCATACCTCCAGGAGGTCATTCAGGTCATTCAGACCTTGCTACACAGAGGGCATCACTCGTTACACGGCCGTTTAAAAGCTACATACCTAAAAAGGCTGAATACTTTACTGCACAGAACAAGATCCTTACATCTAATATCTATACAACCGGGTTGTTAGAGTCAGGAAGAATCCTAAGAGGCCCTACACCTCTAAGAGGCTTACAAGATGTCACAACGTAAGGGCCCTAAACCAGATAAGGCCGCCAAATCAACAGCGTCCACGCCATCTGTGACTACCTTTTTTCAACCCTCAGATCCTAACTCCACAGAGACTTCCCAGTCACAAGAGCAGTCTCACCCTGAGACACAAATAGAATATTCAGCCTCACAATACAGGTCCTTATTAGCCCTGCCATCACAAATTGCGGATCTCCCCTCCAAATCAGATTTCGAATCGCTAAAATCCTTCATAAAAGGGGAGATGAGGGAGCTAAAAAAGGACTTAAATGACATGAGCTCCAGAATAGACTATATAGAGGAGGGGCAGGAGGCGCTCAATTCCATAGTCAGTACAAATACACAACAGCTATCCATACAAGACTGCATGGTACAGTCTCTACAAGAAAGATTAGAGGATCTAGATAATCGAGGGAGAAGGAACAACCTCAGGATCAGGGGTATACCTGAGGAGATCTCCCAAGAACAGTTAAAATCATATGTCAAAGAGCTATTCCAATCCCTACGCCCCAGATCAACCCCTTTACAACAAGACGACATTGAAAGGATTCACAGAGCACTCAGACCACCTACTAAACCCCCTGCCCCACCCAGAGATGTGATTATGCGATTCCTAAGATTTACAACTAAAGAAGAAATTTGGCAGGTGGCGAGATCAAGGAGATCCATATCATTTAAAGATCATACCCTACAAATTTTCCAAGACCTTTGTCCGCAGACCATACAGAGGAGGAAGGAGGTTAGATTCCTCACTAAAGCCCTACAAGAGCATGACATCAGATATCGTTGGGGCTATCCCTTCAGCCTGATCATAAACCACAACGGCTCGCAGATCATTTACAAGACTTTCCAGGACCTGGATACTGTGACAAGGAAGCTGAACATTAACATTGAACCTCCAGCTGATAACATTTTGGGGACATCAACAAAACACCCGGATACCACACGAGATCCACCCAGGGAGCAACGGCATCAGTGGAACAAGGTCCACTCAAAAAGAAGGAAAACAGATGCTCCTCCCTTGGACCCTCCAAGCCCACCAGAACTCTAACGTTCATCTCACTTAACTATCTTGGTTTGGATGTAGAATCTTGACCACTGGAGAACTATGTTCCCACTGGGATGGCATCCCTAGCCTTATTTTCCTTGGACTGTTCCAGATCCTGGGTAATGGGTAAGAAATGGAAAGCTGACGAGCCACAGTTGGCCTAGTTGATAAAATGTTATTATTGTTATCTAGTTATGATAAGTTACCAGGTTTTCTGCTCTCTCTTGGACTGGCAGAGCTAGTATTACAGACACTGGACTTTTCAAGGTCTAACCCATACAAAGTATGCAAATATGATAAAAGCTGATGTTATTATGAAGCACTAGTTAATTGAGAGAGTGGTACTGTTTGATTATCATTTGTCTGATGTCCCCCAGTCTTACCCGTGCCTCCTCCCCCCCCCTTTTTTTTTTTTTTTTTTCTCTCTCTTTCCTCACTCTACCCCCTTTACTCTCCTCACCCCCCCCCCCGCTCCCCTTCTCCTCCTGCAGGTCCCTTCCAGAAACCTCTAAATAACTTATGTACAGTCACCAAGAGCATTATGCAATTGCAGGTACTCCCCAGTCAAGGTGTATAGTTCTAGAAATACACTTTTTGTTAGATTTGTTTATAATTTTTGTTTATTTTATGCTGCTATGATCCTTCCTGCCGTATGTGTGCTGCCTCATGCCTTTTATCTGTTGTTGTTGCTCATAACTGTCATGATCTACAAAGCTGAACTGTATATGTTATCCGTAATTTCATTTTTACCATTCTGCATTAATGATGAAGGATAGGTCTAACTTAAAAATACTCTCTCATAACGTCAAGGGGTTTAATATCCCACAAAAAAGATCCATTGCCTTTAGAGATTATAAAAGGCTTAGCTGCGACATTGTAATGCTACAGGAGACCCATTTCAAAAAAGGGAGGGAACCCCGTGCCTCCTTTAAGAAATTTGGCACTGCCCATTTTTCCTCAGATAGTTCTAAACGTAATGGTGTTTGCATAATGATTGGTAAGGACGTCCCATTCCAGGTGACATCGATTAATAAAGATAAAATGGGAAGATATCTAATAATCTCAGGGAGGTGGAACCATAAACATATAACCTTAGCTAATATCTATGCCCCTGGTATGGGTGACCCCGGTTTCTTCCATCAGCTTTGCAATAGGCTCCTGGAGGGCCCCGGGGGTGCCCTGGTTTTGGGCGGTGATTTTAATGTTGCCCTAGATCCAGCTGTGGATTGTTCTACTGGAAAGTCATCGGTTCCCAGCGGGACCTTGAAATCAATCAAATCCAAACTATCTACCCTAGCCGTCCATGATGTCTGGCGACTCCACCACCCAACTACTAAAGATTACACTTTTTATTCTCACCCACACCAAAGCTATTCTAGAATAGATTACCTGTTGACAGACGTAACCAGCCTTGCGTATGCCCGAAACTCAGACATCTATCCCATAACGTGGTCAGACCATGCCATGATTAGCTGTACATTTGATTTCCCTGCCCATGCCCCCCACTCAAGATCCTGGAGGCTGGATGAGTCCCTCCTAAAGGATCCACTGATACACATCCAGCTCACCAAGTCTATAGAAGACTACTTTAAAATAAACAACACACCTGATGTGTGTCAGCAACATATTTGGAACGCTCATAAGTGCGTACTTAGGGGCGAGATGATTGCTTTGAAAGCATCCAAACTGAAACAACAGCAACAATACTTAGCTTCCTTACTCGCAGACTTAACTAAACTTCAAGATATACACAAAAGGTTCCCCAAAGACCATTCCCTTCTTGAAAGCCTAGAACATAAGCGATTGCAACTTAATTGTTATCTTGGGAAAGAGGCTAAGCGCAAAGCACTTTTCCTTAAAAAAACATATTATGAGGGGGCTAACAAACAAGGTAAACTTTTGGCCAGACAGCTTCGGAGGAAAACTCTTAACAGGTACATTTTACACATCAGGGATGACGGGGGGAATGAACGGCATACATCAAAAGACATAGCGGATAGTTTTAGGCACTACTACAATTCACTATACAATTTATCCACAGACATACCTCCACCAACAAGTGTAGCCATACAAGACTACTTGATACAACTAAACCTACCCAAAATTAGTGAAGAGCAGAGTACTAAATTAGACACGCCTTTTTCAGCAGAAGAGATCAAGCTAGCGATTAAATCACTGAAAGCTGGGAAATCCCCAGGACCAGATGGGTTTAGTAATGCCTACTATATAACTTTTAAAGACCTTTTGATACCACATCTTTTGGCATACTTTCATAGCATAGACCAAGATAAACTCTTCCCCCCTTCGGCCCTACAGGCCACTATATCGTTAATCCCGAAGCCAAACAAACCTAGTATATCAATCCCGAACTACAGACCGATATCCCTTCTGAATTCAGATATTAAGATCTTCGCCAAGCTTATAGCCAATAGACTAAATTTAATCCTACCCGACCTTATACACCAAGACCAAGTGGGCTTCGTACCCTACCGTGAGGCCAGAGACAACACGGTGCGCAATTTGCACCTGCTATGGCATGCAAAAACGAACCAAACCCCCTCAATCTGGATTTCTACTGATGCCGAAAAGGCCTTCGACAGAGTCGGATGGCCTTTTCTACAGGCAACACTACAGGCCTTTGGTCTTAGTGGGAAAACAATACATAGAATATTCGCGCTATATAACAAACCCAACGCCAAAATTGCTCTCAATGGCATCTTGTCGCCCCCACTCCAAATCACAAATGGCACCAGGCAAGGTTGCCCTTTGTCCCCCTTGCTTTTTACTTGCCTTATCGAGACCCTAGCGACTAAGATTAGATTAAATAAAAATATCCAAGGCATTAGGGTAAGGGGAGACGAATATAAGCTGTCACTATTCGCGGATGACATCCTTTTTTCCCTCACAGAGCCAGTTGAGTCAATACCCTACTTATTGGAAGAACTAGCGGTATTTCATGACCTCTCTAATTTTAAAATTAACCAAAATAAATCTGAGATGCTAGGTGTAGCCATTACTCCTCATATGGAAGATGCTATTACAAAAATATGCCCGTTTAAATGGAAGAAAGACTCCCTAAAATATCTAGGGATTCATTTGGCAGATAACTTTGAAACGTTGTTCAAATTAAATTATGTCACCATTAAAAACGCCCTGATGCGAGACCTCTCTTCTTGGACCAGGAAACCTTTGTCCTGGCTGGGGAGGATTAATACAATTAAAATGAACATTTTCCCACGACTGTTATATATTATGCAGACTCTCCCTATTCAATTACCTGGCACATACATTTCACAGATACAACAGCTGTTTAGCTCGTTCATTTGGAACAGACGCCCTCCTAGGATAAATAAAAACATAATGTTATGTCCAATAACCCAAGGGGGACTGGGAGTCCCAGATATCGACTCCTACCGAAGGTCCATATTTCTCCAAAGAATATTAGACTGGAGGATTCACAGGGGCCATAAGAGATGGATCTCTCTAGAAGAGAACCTAAATGTGGGCTTTAACCTTCCCTCTATCTGCTGGAACCCCAAGTTTCACTTACTTTGCAAACAAATTAGTAACCCAATTACACAAGAAACACTAAGAATTTGGGATTCTACTAATAAGACTAACCCATATTTGTCCTCCTGTCCAGGCCCATTGACATCCATTGTTCACAATAACGAGTTCTCTTTATTATCCTTAGTCAGGAACACGGAAACACAGATTAGGGACGAAGAAGTTTTGCTTATGTCCCTTACTAGTAATGACCAAATAAGATCCCAGGAACAGCTAGTGGACGCTGGCCATGGATGGGCTGAAAATTGGTTTACATACAGACGGACGCATCATTATATCACGACACATCAACACTTCTTAAACATGACACGATCATTGACCAACATTGAGAAAGTATACACTGCCACACCGCCAGTTAAACATAGCCTTTCACATATTTACAATATCCTCACCCAGTTGCCACCTGGCAACCTTCCTCGCTCTATTGAGATGTGGGAGAGGGAGCTAGGGTTAGTGATTACTCCACAGACAGCGACAAGCATCTTCCACAACACTAAATCTGCCTCCACATCAGCGTCTATTAAGGAGCTAAATTATAAAATATTACATGGCTGGTATCTGACACCCAAAAGGATTCACAAGCTTTTCCCCCAATCCCCCAATCGCTGCTGGCGATGTGGCCATGTAGGTAGTGGTTTGAGCCACATGTGGTGGTGGTGCTCCCAGATAAATATGCTGTGGCGATCCATAATTAATGAAATAGAATACATCTTTCATTCTGTCCTCCCGCTGGACCCTCTAGTATGGCTATTAAACAAGCCAGTCAAACTACCCCAACCCCACTTTAAGCCACTCCTAAAAATTATGATAAACAGTTTGAAGGTCCTTATAGCACAGAACTGGAGATCACCAGAGATTCCTTCCCTGTCCCTGTGGCGTAGCAAGGTCGCGGATCTGATTGAATTAGAAGAGTATGGCTCTTATCTACATGATAGGCGAGAACAATTCATTGATTTACAAGTGACTTGGGAAAATTATGTTAAAAATATAAAGTCTCAGCATGCACCACTTGACAACGATTAGAGATATAGGAATGTTACTCTCACCGAGAAGGTTTACTTAGGAATACAGTTTATGCTTTTTTTAAGTTGGAGCTGAATACGTATTGAAATAGGCATCAAGACACTGCGGCAGTTGTTGTTATTATTAGATTTATATTGTTTGTTTTTATTTTTGTTAAGAAGAAGAAAAAGGTTAAAATGAGAATCCTAGACACATGACTTTTACTATTGAAACTCCCTAACACAGGGTGGCCCTGTCTTCCCCTGCAGCATTGACCAGATGATTGTTATTTTTGTATAATTCTGTATGCATATTGTGCTGATCTCTTTGTATTATGGATTCTTAATAAAAAATGACATGTTATAAAAAAAAAAAAAACTATATATTTTAGTTTTTCTAGGTAAATAAAAAAAACAAAAGGCTCTATTTCTATTTAAACTGAGTGATAGCAAACATGCTAAAAAATTATCCGGTTCTTTGGGCAAGTTTTTCTCTCAAATAGCAACGGGGTTAAAAACATGAAACCCAAAATGTTCTTTTATGAATCAAATAGAGCAAAAATGTTTAATCAGCTTTCAAATTTACTTCTATTATTAAATGTGTTTCAACCTCAAGGTATCCTTTTTTGATAGGGCAGCATTGCACTACTGGGAGTTAGCTGAACACAGGTCAGCCAATGACAAGAGGCATATATGTGCAGCCACCAATCAACAGCTAACTTCCAGTAGTGATACAAAAGAAAACAAAGTAAATCAAATAATATAAGTAAAATAGAGAGTTGTTTAAAACTGCATGTTTTATCTAAATACAAAAGTTAAATATACTTTACTGTCTCTTGAGTGAAGTATGACAACAGTGTTTGCAACAATGTTAAGTGCTGCCCTGTTTAATAAAGAAGACTTGGAAAACAACCTGAGTTTGCATCAATTTTTGGATAGGATGCATCAAATCAGTGTGTGCATAAGTAGTGAAGAAAGATCTGCGGCTGTGTTTCCTGTTGTCACTCAGTACTACCTGCTGCAACTAAAGCTCCCTCTACAGGTTGTTCTTTTAGCTTGGCTACAAACACTGCCGCCTTATAGTGCTCAGGACACATGCACTCCCATGTGCCTGGTACCACGGGACATTTTTAGGAAGCATATTATTAGTTTATTTAATAGTTTCAAATGTATATGCGGCCCTTAAGGCTTTAGACGTTGGCCATCACTGATCTAAAGAATAAAATGTATGTCATGTATAAGTGAATGAAGGGGAGGATTGTGTTATAATACATATACTGTTTCTTTAAAAGCACAAATTGTGGGGGCGGAGGTAGCCTTAGCGAAGAGCAGACGTGGTGTGTTTGAGCTCCTACATACATTTATTAATTTTGATATTTAAAAGGGGTTTACAGTATAATTCTTGGGATAAATATACACATTTGAGTGGTGGCTGATCTGTGGCAGCGGAGGATCGGGAAATCTACATTCCACTCTCCCTATTGAAGGAAACATCTGAGCCGACTCTGCAGATATACATAAGCCGGAGCGGAGCCTAAAGATCCCACATTCCGATTTACCCTTACTGACTATAGAGGAAGCGGCTGTACAGGAGGGAGCTGGTGAGTTAGTGGGACATTGAGGTGCATACTCCCTGTTAATTAAACTCCGAGGCGGTAAAGGGACAAAAAAGGCGTGAAAAAACGCCATTACTCTGTGACGACACAGAGTGATTCCAGAAGGGACAGTGGGAGGTGGTTCCGGAGTAAGACACAGTAGCGTAAGCAGTGGCTTAGCTGCATGATTAGAGGTACACAGGTTCCGGGTGTTTACAAGCCACAACTGAGTAGAGCAGGGGATTTGAAGCTCTCAACACACTGTAGCTACAGCTTTCTCTATCTTGGAGGGTTACAGAGCGACATCCAGACAACACAGCTGATCCGAAATTTGGCTGGGTGCCAGAGAGGGTCGCACCACCTCATAAAAACAGTGGAAAGTGTTTGAGCAAATGTATATACATAAACTTTTGAAGTGGCACCAAGCACTCTTAACTGCAAATAAAATAAAAGAGACATATAACCACCCAACACTACATACAGCTCCCTCAGTATAACAGCTCATCAACACCCCAGAGACACTTTAACTCCTCTGAATCCGCATATTAACCCCTGTACACCTTAGCAAGAACTGCCTTAAATACTTCTTCAGCAGCAGGTTGCACCATAGTAGCAGTATTACAGAAAAGTTTCTTCTCAACACCTTCTCCCCCCCACCCCTTTCCTGTCAGCCCGGAGTGGTGGCAGGTCAAATCCCCTATACCTTTTGCGTGATCATCCTGTGAGGATAACTGCCCTGGGGAGAGGGAGGCCACTAACTTGCAGCATTTTAAAACCAGCTTATAAGCTATACTGAAGTTCATACAATTGATACACAGGTAATATACCATTGGCTGGTTAATATATACTACAGCTTACACCAGTAACTAATTGAACTGCTCACACCCCCTGAAATACATATACAACAACAAAGTTTGGGGATATCTATGGACTAGAATGTGAAAATACCCTGATCTGTACTGGGGGAATCGAATTTTGGCTATCATAATGAGAACAACATCAGTATGAATCTTTACACGATATGAGAATAAAAAATCATACCTCTTGTCATCTTAGATAGATTACCTGCCTAAATATAACAGCTAAGGAAAAACCTGGGTTGCAACAGTTCTTACTTAGGATCACAGTCTATATAATCCATTGTCCAGTAAGTGACAATCTCCTCAGCTAACAGGGAGGTGGAAACTTATCTTAAATGCTGCATTTCTCTTAACTATACCTATTCATTGCCAAGATGGCCTCTAAAAGACCCACTAAAGGGGATAAAGCAATAAAATCTGCAGCTGTGTCTACGTTCTTTAAGTCTTCTCAAACAAGTAAACAATTGATGGACACAGAAGCGGATGAAGAATCTGACGCTGACTCTCAGCAACCACTACAAGACAAAAGCCCGCTGACAAAAGCCGACCTTAGAAATTTAGTATCCAAAAAGGACATTGCAGACAACTTTGAAAAATTATGGGAGAAAATTGATTCTATACACTCATCTGTGACCAATAGCCTTTCTGAAATCAAATCTGATTTATTGGAGATGGGTAGTAGAATTGAGACACGAGAAGACCAAAAAGACTCCATGGTGGATCAAATGCATGAAATGTCCCAAATCATGTCTACACAACAACAAATACTTGAAGAATTTCAAGATAAAATGGAAGATTTGGAGAATAGGAGCAGGAGGAACAATATCCGTCTCAAAGGAGTTCCAGAGGAAGTAAGCAGAAATTCCAGCCTATCTCACCCAACTCTTCACTCAAATTACAAATTCTCCAGCCGATTACATTTTTCATACAGAGAGAGCACACAGGGCGCTAAAGGCCAAGCCTAAACCAGGCCTACCCCCAAGATATATCATAATCAAGCTAACTTTCTTCCCGGACAATGAAAAAATTCTACAGGCGGCAAGAAAGCATCCAACGTTTAAATACCAAGGCAATGTGATACAGTTTTACCAAGATCTCAGCGTCAGGACACTGCAGAGGAGGAGAGCCCTGCGTCCTCTCACTACTCTACTTAGAAAACATCAAATTCCGTATAGATGGGGGTTCCCATTTGCCTTACATATCACAAAAGACTCTAAAACAATTACACTCAAGGATCCAGAGGATATACCAGAGATCTGTAAGATTTTAGCTTTAGAAGCACCCATCATCCCAACTACAGCATCAAACCCAGTGAAGAGCAAAGACCCAGACAGACATCCAGACCCTTCTAAATGGCAGACAATCAATCACAAGAAACAAAAAATAAAAGAAACAAGAGGGAAAATTTCCTAGAAGAAACCACATTCATCTTGAAGATACAAATATGTGGATTACACTTCTATTGGAGCCTGAGCGACATTCGAGGGTGGTTGAAGGAACAATAGACAGAGATAACCCCAGATCGCCTTCAAAGCATCTGAAACTAAGGTTCTTTGTTTCCCAACCTGTCACAAAAACCACCTGAGTGTTGCTTATTCTTCGGGACTCCTACTAAGTTATAATTGCAAAAGTTATATGATGTTGTGGGAATATAGCTTCCCCCAGTATAATATATTTTCTCGTTTATTCTTATGATATATTATAGTTTACCTTCTAGAGGTCCTATTGTTGAGGACCTTGAATTGCTGTTTTTTATGTTATTAACAATGTATTCTCTTTCTAGCTCCCTCCCCCTTCACAGTGACGACACAATACAGCCCACCAAATATACTCCTGATTGTCTACAGTCTATACCACTAGGTTTTCAGTCCAGTGACCCACAGGTAACAAAACTCCTTTTGCACCACGCTAATAAAGACCTACTGACATGATCCCTAAAATAAAGATATTATCCCATAATGTAAGGGGATTAAATACTGACGTAAAAAGGCGAATGGCGATGGCACAATACACCTCCTTGCAAGCTAACATTTTATTTCTCCAGGAGACTCACTTGCTTAAAGACAGTATCCCAAAATACTGGGCAAAATATTTTAACACCCATTACCATTCGACAGCATCATCCAAAAAAAGGGGCACATCCATTCTCATACACTCTTCGCTTAATTTCACACAAGAAAATATAATTACGGACACTGAAGGGAGATACATAATAGTAAAAGGGAGAACCCTAGACTCGGAAATCACCCTGTGCAACGTCTACGCGCCAAACGAGAATCAACACAGTTTTTTCCAACATATCTCACACTTACTCCCACAATGGTCCCATACCAAAATATTTTTGGCTGGGGATTTCAATATCACCATGAGGCCTATTAGCTCAACTGATACTAAACCCATAACTAACAAGCAAATTAGACACAATCGCATTATCAAATCAATAAATGAGAGTCTGCTGCCTCATTCCCTGATAGAAACAAGGACTACTTTATATGGCTTGACCAACGATACTACGTACTATTCGGCAGCACATAAATCCTATATTAGATTAGACTACATATATGTAAGTCAGATACTACAACCTCTATTAAACAGCTCTCAGATTCATGCTTGTGTATGGTCTGATCACTCGATCATCACCTTACAGGTGGAGGGATTGTGTGATCCAAACAGAAGTAAAACGTGGACCTTTGACAAGTCATATATCAGAAACCCCCAAACACATGACAATATACTATTACCGAATATTGGCATATAAACACGGACACTGTAACTAATCCAGGGATCACGTGGGCGGCTCATAAGGCGGTTTTAAGGGGGATACTTATTAAAGAAAACACATTGCAGATCAGAAAATACAGACAACAATTAAAACAACTCCACACAGAAATTGAAGAATCAGAAAGACGACATAAGCATACTAAGACAAAAGCCATCCAAAATACTCTCCACTCTAAAAAAAACTGCATTAGCTACACTCCTTCCTTTGCAAGCCACTAGAGCCATTCAGAACCAGCAGGCACAGTACTTCATATTCGCAAACAAGCCAGACAGATACATGGCGCATAAAATTCAGGAACGTTGTCGAGCCTCAGTGATCTCCTCGATTGAGACACTGAATAACACTGTGACCTCACACCCGCAGGAGATAGTAGACACTTTCGCAGCATATTATGGTGACCTATACGACGGCAGAAAGGTTTTACATAATACGGAGACAGAGACACTTACTTCAACTTTTTTTAATCATAACTTACTGCAAACTATATCTAAAGAACAAGGGGAAACATTGAATGCACCCATATCCACTATGGAAGTGCTAGGGGCTATCAAAGATCTTAAGCCAGGAAAGGCAGCGGGACCGGATGGTTTTCCGGGCGAATACTACAAGCTCTTTAAAGCAACATTAATCCTGCATCTTACTAAGTTTTGTAATTATGTCATGGAAGGGGGGTTATCCCATCTGAACTCCTAGCCGCAAAAATAGTAGTAATTCCCAAACCAGGGAGGGACCATAAAAAATGCCAGAATTATCGCCCAATATCCCTAATCAACCAAGATCTTAAGATCTTCACAAAGATAATAGCGAACCGACTCAAGCACATTATACCTCACCTGGTCCATCCGGATCAGGAGTGTTTTGTTAAAGGTAGGGAAGCCCCAGATAATATACGTAAAGTTACCAATCTAATTCAGACCCTGAAAGAGACACGAACGCCTTCTCTGCTCCTATCTTTGGATGCGGAGAAGGCGTTCGATAGAATTGAGTGGGATTACATGTTTTTGGTATTGCATAAGATGGGATTTGAAGGAGCAGTTATGAATGCATTAAAAGCTCTTTACTCTGTCCCGGGAGCACAGGTCTCATCAGCGGGATACAAATCTCAATCCTTCCCAATCCGCAACGGGACCAGACAGGGGTGTCCTCTGTCTCCGTTACTTTTCGCTCTGTGTATAGAGCCACTAGCCGCCAAAATTTGCTTGCAAGTAGATATTTCAGGAGTCAAGACTGTTCCGATGGAATATAAATTAGCCTTGTTCGCGGACAATATACTATTGACTTTGACAAACCCCCTAATATCACTACCCAATCTTTACCAAACATTAAAGACCTTTTCTATGATTTCGGGATTTAAAATAAATGCGGAAAAGTGCAAAGCCCTCCCCATTGCAATTCCCAGACAGACTCAGACGCTATTAGAATCAAACTTTAACTTTAAATGGATGAAACATTCCCTAAAATACCTGGGAATTCATCTCCCTACTTGTCCCACAAATCAGAAAGGACTTATCGATATGGAAAAGCTTTAAATTCTCATGGCTAGGTAGAGTGGCTGCGGTGAAGATGAATGCCTTACCAAGAATATTATATCTATTTAGAACCCTGCCTATTAAAATAGTAAAAACAGATTTAGATACACTACAAAAGGAAATACTAATATTCATTAGGGGTAATAAGACGAATAGAATAGCGAAATCAGTCTTAAATAGACATAAGAAACTTGGAGGTATTGGGGCCCTTAGTTTAATAGAATATTATAATGCTGCCAGATTGGCACAAGACATTTTACTACTGAAGAGAAATAAAGAGATTATATGGCCTACCCTAGAAGCAACATTAGGTGGATGGGGCGAGACTGACTCAATTATCTAGGACCCCGGGAGAACACAAACCAATAAAGAGACATCTAGGCCTTATACCACAAACCTCACAGTAACTACCTGGAAGACAGCAAGAACTAAATACAACCTTATCCCACAATATTCCTTATACATCCCGATAAGATATATCTCACCTAGTGAACTCTGGTCTCAGCTTCAGAAATGGGTAAATAAGGGTTTATATAGAGTGGCAGACTACATGGAGGGTGGAACGACACATTCATTTAATCAACTTCAGACAAAATTGAACCCCTTGAAACTACACTGGTATATATACTTACAGATACACTCAGCTATCCAATCATATCTGAGAAACCCGAGAGAAAGCAATATTACACTAATAGAAATCTTCTGTAAATCAGAAGACCGTAACAAACATACCATCTCTATTCTGTATATAGCCATACAGGCTTCACAGATTACTACAAAAACCTCCACTATGTTAAAGAGTGGGAAACAATATTTCAAAATGCAGAAAAAGGGCTTATAAGTGCAGACCTTAAGGAAAATGTTACTAAGACTATCTACCGCTGGTATCTAACGCCCACGAGAACGGCTCATATACATGTGCAGGGAAGTGTATTTTGCTACAGAGGGTGTGGAGAAATAGGAACATACAGGCATATGTGGTGGGATTGTAGGGAAATCACAGGGATATGGAAACAACTATCCTCTTTTCTTAGTCAAATCCTTAACACATTTATTAAGATACTCTGCACAGTCACGAGGACATGCATAGCCAGACATTGGAAAACTGGTAGCCCAACCTGGACAGAGATATACAATAAAATTAAATATACATATACTATATATGAGTTGGCATTGAATACTTTAGATAATAAGGAAGTAGTCCAAGCGGTATGGTATTACTGGATAAGTAAATGACCTTTAGATACATAGGACTGTTGGGAGATATAGCCTTAGGTGGTCAATAGAGATATAAAAACCTCCACTTATTGATGTACATACAACACAAACTAAAATACGATGTGTCGTCACTTCCCTTCCCCAACCCTATTACCCTCCCTTATTCCAATTTATTTAACCTTACCTTCTCTCAATGTTGTACTCTCTAAACTTAGGTTATATAGAGACAGAGCAGTTAACCCTGGATTCAACGAAAGTTTCAGTATAGCTTAACATAAGATAAATTTAGAGCTAAATATTACGACTGTACTATCTTTTAGGAGAGGTTGCCTGATATTAAGGAAGATTCAGGGACTACATATTATCAGAATTAACTGATTTCAGGACTCTGGTATTACTCTTTAATTGTTGAGTCGACATGGCTATCCAAATATCACTAGAAACTAATAGATTGTTACAAAGATTATTATTTGAATCATTTGTCATATAGAAAAGTTATATTGCAAACCTGCTCTTTGGAGTCCATGATGTTGGAGGTCAACGAAGAGGAAGGTATTTCTGTAACTGTTTATTATTTCAAAGTAATAAAAAAATATTCAAACATAAAAGCACAAATTGTGAGATTCTTTGTACATTCAGATATACCTGGAAATGGAGTGTTGTCTGAGTGTTTAGTTTGACAGATACAGTTATTCATATGACGCATGAGCAGTCAAATTTCCATTTAAAAAAAATACTTTCTCAAATATAACATAGCAGAAGCTATGAATTTAGATCAAAATATAAAGCAAAAAAAACTACTTACCTGGCATTATGGAAATTTAGCTGAGAGACGAAACAGTAGTCTTATGTCTTTATTCTTCTATAACCCATGAACAGGGGAATCTTCACTATTAAAAAGCAGGTTAGATCTGGAAAACCAATGATAAAATGTGTTATTTAATCGTATGCTACAGATTGAGAATATACGAAAAATGCACAAATAAATAAAAATCTTAATTTTTTTAAATACTTGCAAAATGTACTGTCCCTTTAAAGAAAATGAATAATATTATGGGTGTGCTGCCAAATATTATATATTCCTTTGGCATTTTAAATGGCAAGCTTATCAAAACAAATTAAAGGGACAGTCAACACCAGAATATTTGTTGTTTAAAAAGAAAGATAATCCCTTTCTTACCCATTCCCAAGTTTTGCATAACCAACACAGTTATAATAATACACATTTTACTTCTGTAATTACCTTGTATATAAGCTTTTGCTGACTGCCCCTTATTTCAGTTCCTTTGACAGACTTGCATTTTAGCCAATCAGTGCTCACTCCTAGGTCACTTCACGTGCATGAGCTCATTGTTATCTATATGAAACACATGAACTAATGCCCTCTAGTGGTCAAAATGCATTCAGATTAGAGTCGGTCTTCAAGGGCTAAAAAATTAGCATATGAACCTCCTAGGTTTAGCTTTCAACTAAGAATACCAAAAGAACAAAGCAAAATTTGTGATAAAAGTAAATTGGGAAGTTGTTTAAAATGGCATGCCCTATTTATATCATGAAAGTTTTGTTTGGATTTGACTGTCCCTTTAATGTAACAAAAACATTCTACAAACAAGGCAAACACTCCGTAATCTATACATGATCAGTTTATCTTGATTTAAACTAGCTATTTGTAGGGGGGAAAACACTCAAATCATGGCTTTTCAGTCTGAAATATGGTGCTCAATGGTATTTAAACTGAACCCTTAATTCCCCATCCCAAACTATTTCTCAAAGCAATAGCAACAGATACAATATTCTTTCTACTCTGCAACTACATCATTCCTGTTCAGTGTGCTTAGAAATCCAGTGTATTTGGTTTTTTTTTAATCAATGGTTACTGTGGCTTTGTTCTTTACTATTTAGTTAATTAATTTGGAAGTCACCAGTCTTATTGGAAAAAAAACAATATCATACTATAGTTATTTTATGCTATTTCTGTCAAATATTAATATAAACAGTGCATTATTTATAGCTTGTGCAGTATGTTCACTTTGAAATTATAGCTGGGCTTGTCGATAGGATTTTCACATTCATATTTTACACACATTGTTAGACTTTGAAGTTGACTTTAGAAGTGTAACAGAAACCTGGAATCACCCAACACACGCCCCCTTTATACTGTAACTTTAATATTTGCAACGCTGTATAATACCACAACCACTGCTCAAAACGCTCTCATAATACATACTGTAACTTCAATACATTATTTTCTTACATGCCCAAGACCCTATATATTCATTTCTACAGCACATTTACAGCTTCAGTATGACATAGAATGAAATCTGCAGTCCATTATAATAATATGAGGTCTTATCTGATTATTCGAGATAGGTTTAGCGTAGTCTGGGACCAACAAACACTAAAATACATTGCATTTACATCTGCTATAAGAATAAGGACCTCTATTGCACAAAGTCCTCCAGATGTCCTTGCCTGTGGTTTTCGGGTACAGGACAGTGATCCAAACTGCAGTTATGATAAACCCACGGGAGCAAAGCCACAGTCTGTCTGACGTGCGAGGGAGTGGATTAGTGACAAGGAGGAGGAGTGCTACGACTGCAACTGCAGGTCTGGAAACAAAATGAGGGCATGGGCTTCTCATTGTAGGAGGAGCAGATTACTGTATGACTGGTGAAAATGCTTCTTTTTTCTTTTTGTGATCGTTAGGATGATAAATTGTAGAATGGGAGGCGCTATAAAGCCCCGAGACGAGAGACGTGCTGGGTTGTGGGCGGAGGTATTTCATAGGTTTAGTCGCTGCAGTAGAGACGTATCATTACGCTAAGAAAAACAGAACTAAAGAAACCTGCTATATTATAAAATAATAAATGATCACACCATAATAATTTAGAAAGCTAAAATAAGATTTTACCACTATGATAGGTGAATGTGTACCAATAGGTTTCAGTTAATGAAATAATTGTGCGCAATAATCATAAACCGACGAGCTGTAAGGAAAATACATTACAATTTAACTGTATAGTCATTTAACTATAATGTTACCACTATAGAGACTAAAGAGTTTGCATAACACAGTATTCAATTGTTTATATATCTTCAATACGACACTGCTGTGTTTTATGCCCACACAGCAGTGATTGCTTTGACCACACACAATCAAGGTACTGTATATACAATCTGCAACATAATAAAATACTCCGTAGTAATTTCCTCATCCTCAACATCACAGCGCTTCTAATTCACAACATGCTCAGCTCACTCTGACCATTCATCTTTCTCATTTAGCTTCCTGCTCACCTTCTATATTCAATCCAATATCCTTATGAATTTAGCAGAGCAGGAGCATGACTTGTGCGTCTTGTGCATTCTGGTGAGTAAGATATTGCAGGTTGTTTTTGCTGGGACTGTAATTCCTCTGGATAACACATCTCCATTTACACTGCTACATGAGAACTATAACCCCAATATGTGGCACAGTCAGTCCCCCACTATATCCTGTATTTCCCACAGGTCCACTGTTTATAGCACCTGTGTTGTGGGATTGATGCGTCCTGTACAATGATATGATATGTCAATTAATTGGAGTGCAATCAAAGAGATTTCACATTATATTTATATCTCCAAATGCATTTTATAGGAAAGCACTGTATATACAAATTAGTGCACTCTGAAATAGTTACCAGTCTGCCATAGCTTTACAACAGGGGTGGGCAGACTTTTGTAAGACAAAGGCTACCTCTAATTTTATTCTAAGTGACGTGGTCACCTAACTAAAAAAAAAAAAAAAAAAACACCAGACTTGATAATAATAATTACAATAATGTATTTATTTTAAAAAAAAACCTACAAAGAATAGTCCAGCACACATTGTATTTTTGCTACAAATAGGACCTGCTGGCTGAAAATGTTATTTTTGCTACAAATAGGACCTGCTGACTGAAAATTGTATTTTTGACACAAATAGGACCTGCTGGCTGAAAATTGTATTTTTGACACAAATAGGACCTGCTGGCTGAAAATTGTATTTTTGACACAAATAGGACCTGCTGGCTGAAAATTGCAATTTTGAAACAAATAATACAGCTTTAAAAATCAGTTGCGCTCTTTAACAAATACAGCTGCACTCTGTCTTTACTTACTGCAAGAGCTCTCTCTTTACGTCACTCTGGGACCCTCAAGCAACCTTATCTGTGTATGATAAGTAGTCTCAGAATCAAGACGGTTTGAGACTCATTCTACAAAGTAATTTTATTGGCTTGACACCATGTCAGGTTGATTAGGGGGAAGGTCCTGTAACCAAAGCTGGGGCAGCAAGTGAAGCTACAGCCGCGTCGCACATGCTGAAATATAGTGCCCATACCGTCGTCATAGACTCATAGTCATAGCCGATTTCAAAGTCTGCATAATAAGAGAAAGATTTCTCACACATCTACAGTGGTGAGGCTCTTCACTCAGAATCTAGATTCTATCTAGAATTCTAGATTCTGAGTTGTCACAGATACCAGACAGCCAAGGCTGCCCCGACTCTCCCTACTGCCTGCCTGACTCCTTGTCACACCAGATTTGGCCTCATGGCTAGCGGGATCTTGCTGTCTCTTGCTATCTATTGTTTTGCCATGCTGTGTCAGGCCGCAAGAGTTGAACCCCTACCACCTCACCCCCTCTTGTTTCTCAGCGGATTTGGGCTCCGGAGAGCAACCGCAATCTCCCAGACCTTTTGTTTCCTTTATTTGGTGATGAGTACCTTGTCAGAGAAGAGCTAGACTCTGACCGGAAAAACCCTCCTAGGCTGGCCGCCTCACAACGAAAACCTGCTTAACCCCTCTCAGGCTGGCCGGACTCCTGGAACTCCCGGTCAGCCACAGAACAGCAGGACACCCACTAACTTTTCCCCTGGTCGCTCTTTTGGGGATTGGTAGCCTCTAGGGTGGACAAGAGGTGGGGGAATTATAGGAGAAGTGCTCCTTTCGGAACCGGGGGTTTTGGACACCCCTACCCCCATGACTTCAACGGACTGTATCTCCGGTCCCCAGTAACTAATGCTGCTTTTTGGACTGGAGGCCGAGAGCTTTTAAACGACACCCTGGAAGTGTCACCACTCCCCCGGGATCACCCCAAAACCGCCACCCCTGTGTCCTAGGATTCTGTGGCTGCTATGGAGACGCCTGTCTGTCTGGAGGGGCGGAATGGCAGGAATGGCAGGAAAATTGTGGGATTGTCTAATGTTCTTATCAAGGTGAGCTGTGTGAATAAAAGATGTGTGTGTTTCTCGATAAAAGTAGTTGTTGTTTCACATGAATGCTAGTATGTCTAGTTATTTCTTAGCTACATAACTGCCTGTTGTCAGGTATAGGAAGGACCCTCTGGCAGAGCTACCCAGTCGGACCGGAAAAACCCTCTCAGGCTGGCCGGGCTCCTGGAACTCCTGGTCGGTCACAGAACAGCAGGACAGCCACTTACTTTACCCCTGCTCGCTCCAGTGGCCCTTTGCCCCAGAGCGCCACTCTTTTGGGGATTAGTAGACCCTAGGGTGGACAAGAGGTGGGGGAAATACTGGAGGAGAGCTCCTTTGGAAACAGGTTTTTTTTGGACAACCCTACCCCCATAACTTCCACGGACTGTGGCATCTGGGGACAGAGAGCTTTCAAATGACACCCTGAAACTGCCGCCGCTCCCCCGGGATCTTGTGAACTACTGGTGCAATGCTGCCCCCTGCAGATTTGCGGCCAATCGGCCGCTAGCAGGGAGTGTCAATCAACCCGATTGTATTCGATCGGATTGATTTCTGTCCGCCGCCTCAGAGCAGGTGGAGAAGTTATGGAACAGCGGTCATAGACCGCTGCTTCATAACTTCTGTTTCCGGTGAGCCTGAAGGTTTACAGGAAACAAGGTGCATCCATACCGAGCTTGATAAATATCCCCAATTATCTTTTCTGCTTACTCATATAGCCATGCCTCTAAACGTTTGCCTTCGGGGACTGGGAGGCCCAGGCTAAGTGCAGACTTGTGGTGAGTCTTTTGTGTTTTGTGGGTGCAGCCATGACTAACAGGGGTAGAGTCCTGAATATTTGATTGATGTGGTTAAGTGGATATGGTCAGAATCAGGGCTCACCATGGGCATTGTTGTGGGAATGATAACCGTATTTGCAGATTCTTTGGGTATTAAACCAACTAATGTGTTACTTAAATGTTCCTACAGAAATTTCAATCTGATTATCCAAATCAAATGCAAAACCAGCCATATAAACAAGATAGCCAGTGACAATGTCTATGGTGTGTACCTAAAAATGTCCTTGCTGCTATACCTGTACTATAATGTTTTAAATAAAGGATTTGTTTTTATAAACACTGCCTGGTGCAGCAAAGTATCTACACCAATGCAGTGAGATGATTAGCAAACTATTTCTCTAAAATTGACTGGTATATGCATCTTTACATTTCTTAGAAAAGGCCCTGGTTTTGTCATTACACTATGCATAATTATCTATTTAGTCCACTGCAATATGACGCCACACAACAGTTCCATTGTTTGCCTGCTTAGTGCTACTAGAGCAAAAAGGAAAAGATCCTGGAGACATCCACAGTGAGTAAAACCAGCTTTTATTTGATATTCATTTAAAAGCCAAGCATACAGACACAAAGTACTGGCTGCTCTTACGCGTTTCAACTTGTGCCGTATACATAGACCTAACAACTTGTTAGCCAGGTGAGCTTAAAAACCCTATTAAGCAATTTCATTGGATAATACTGAAAGGAAGGAAAACTCCTTCTACAACCCTATTTAAAAACGTGTCAGATCAATTAATAATACATTGCAGCAAAAAACACACAATGAGAAAGAAAAATACAATATATTCATATTACAAAAATAGTAATATAAGTGTAATTAGAATGATGATACTGGAACATAAAATAGAATGTACATTGAAGTTAACCACAAAGATAGCAATAATAGAAATACAAATATGTGTAATCATTAACCAAATAAAGAACCAAAGCAAGGAACACATCCTACGATGACACATATGGCTTTAGGAATACAAATGGGGAATATATACAGACATACATATATCAGTGGTATAAATAAGCGTAGTTCAATGATATACAAAAATAATAGGTAAAAACACAAAGAGCCCTATCTGTAAATACTATAAGTATATTAATAGAGAACCTGATTAATTCATAATAGCTCATAGAAAAACATATGTATAAATATATTTGAATAAAACTCCCCTATATCACACTTGGTGAAATATAGTCTGTCTAAGTGTACAAATCAGATATGATGTATAGATGCAAAATTCATGATGACTACGTATAAGAGCAAAATTCATGATGAGTAGGTATAAAAAGGAGATAGTGGGGAATCAAAGTGACACTATATGAATCATTGGAAAAGTAAGAATTCAAACATCAAAAAATGAAGGTTCAGAAATGATAAAGAAAAATTTCATTTGTCTCTTGTCTGTTAAAGACAGAGTCATGGACACTGAATCTGGAAACCTAAAAAGGTTACCCTTGTCTGAGGAATCAAGAAACTCTTTGGTAAATTGATTCTCCAACCATGTTTTGAAGAAACAGCACAAGCTGATTCGTGTGAGATTCTGTTGAATGAAAAGATTGAGCCAGTACCAAGATATCGTCCAAATAAGGAAACACTTCAATACCCTGCTCTCTGATTACAGATAGAAGGCACTGAGAACCTTCGAAAAGATTCTTGGAGTTGTTGCTAGGCTAAATGGAAGAGCAATAAATTGGTAATGCTTTTCTAGAAAAGAGAATCTCAGAAACCGATAGTGGTTTGGATGAATCAGAATGTGAAGATACGCATCCTGTAAGTCTATTGAGGACATGTAATGACCTTGCTGAACAAAAGACAGAATAGTCCTTATAGTCACCATCTTGAAAGTTGGGACCCTTACATATTGATTCAAAAACTTCAGATCCAGAACTGGTCTGAAAGAATTTTCCTTCTTCGGGACAATGAACAGATTTGAATAAAAACTCAGACCATGTTCCAGAAGTGGAACTGGTACAATAACCCCTGAAAGCTCTATATCTGAATCACACTTTAGAAAGGCCTGAGCTTTCACAGGATTTGTTGGAACGTGAGAGAGAAAAAAATCTTCTCACAGGAGGTCTTATTCTGGAACCTATTTGATACCCTTGAGAGACAATATTCTGAATCCAATAATTCTGAATGGAACCTGCCCAAACATCTTAAAATAATTTTAATCTGCCCCACCAGCAGAACTGGATTGAGGGCCACACCTTCATGCAGTCTTGGGCGCTGACTTTGGTTTCTTATAATGCTTGGATTTATTCCAACTCGAAGATTGCTTCCAATTGGAGCCAGAGTCCTTAGGGGAAGGAGTGGTTTTCTGTTCTCTATTCTGATGAATGGAACAAAACCAATTAGAAGCTTTAGATTTAGCCTTAGACTTTTTATCTTGGGGCAAAAAAACTCCCTTCCCCCCAGTAATAGTGGAAATAATAGAATCCAACTGGGAACCAAAAAATTATTACCCTGGAATGATAGAGATAGTAACCTAGATTTAGATACCATGTCAGCATTCCATGAATTGAGCCATGAAGCTCTTCTAGCTAAAATAGCCAAATACATTGATTTAACATCAATCTTGATGATATCAAAAATAGCATCACAGATAAAATGATTAGCATGTTGAAGCAAACGAACAATGCTATGCAAATCAGAATCTTTTTCCTGATGTGCTAAGCTATCCAACCAAAAAGTTGATGCAGCCGCAACATCAGCCATAGAAATGGCAGGTCTGAGAATATAGCCAGAATGTAAATAAGCTTTCCTTAGATTAGATTCAATTTTACTATCTAAGGATCCTTAAAAGAGGTACTATCTTCCATAGGAATAGTAGTACACTAAGCAAGAGTAGAAATAGCCCCTTCAACCTTAGGGACTTTTTCACAAAACTCTAACTTAGCTACTGGCAAAGGATACATCTTTTTAAACCTTGAAGAAGGAACAAAAGAAGTACCAGGCTTAGACCATTCCTTAGCAATGGCATCATAAATAACATCAGGAACAGGAAAATCACAAGAGGTTTATAGACAGAATTTAAACGTTTACTGGATTTATTATCAAGAAGTCCAAACTCCTCAATATCCAAAGTTATCAACACTTCTTTTATCAAAGAACGAATATACTTAATCTTAAAAAGATAAGTCGATTTATTAGTGTCAATGTCTGAAGTAGGATCTTCCGAATCAGAGAGATCCTCATCAGTGGTGGATATATCAGTATGTTGTCGGTCATTACAAATTTCATCAGTATTATGAGAAGTTTTAAAAGACCTTTTACGTTTATTTGAAGGCAGTATAGCAGCCATAACCTTCTGTACCGCATCAGCAATAAAATGTTTCATATCAACAGTGAAATCATGTACTTTAGATGTTAAAGGAACAACATATACTGTACTAGCACTAATAGAAAACCTTTTCTGCGTGCAAAAGCTTATCATGACAACTGTTACATACAACAGCTGAAGATATAATCTCCACTAGCTTACAACAGATACACTTAGCTTTGATAGAACTATAGAATACAAAAGATAGAGGATGCCAGATGGTGCAGATCATACAAGCAAGGAGTAGGACATGGGGGTAAGCAAGAAACCTACTCACGTGATGGAATGCACCAATGTGCAGTACAGGCAGACCGGATCCAATGAAACGCCTGGCAGACTCCTAGGCACCTGGAACTGATCAGATCCTCGTCCCACCAGAGGGAGTCCAGAGATACAGTGTAGTTCCCACAGGGTGTCCCAAGCCACAGAGACAAAAGCCAAAGCTCCCCTGGGCACAGTAGTAGATGTGTGGAAGCCGCAGGGAAGGCAAAAATGTTGTAAATCCGATAAGAAAAAGTGCAGCAGCAAGATAACAAATCTTCTATCGAGGAGAGGTCCATAGTGTTTTTGGATCAATGTTTGTCCTTTTCTACGGATAACAGAAACATTACCACTACCCATTTTAAGACCGTCGATTGTAATAGCTTTTTTAATAATAAGAGCAATCATCATAACTCCTGGAAAAATAATATACCATATGGTCAATTTAAAAGAATACGTAGAAATTGTAGCCTCCTGAACCATTATGAGCAACAGAGTATCATTCTTAAGAATCGTTTTATCGAGAAAGGATACCCTGAACATGTGATTAGTGCTACATATGAACGCACTAAAACTGATTATAGAAAATCTTATTTTGGACCAAAGGTTAAAAATAATATTAATAAGGATTATCAAGCTAATTCCACCTTTATTACCCAGTACAGTGTAAATCATATAAGAATCAAACGTATCATTAACAAACATTGGGGGCTGCTATGTAGGGACCCTATACTTGGCAAACTGCTAGCATCTGAACCTAGATGTGTATTTAAGAGAGCACCTACGTTAAAAAGTTATCTGGCACCTAGTAAGGTTGTGGTTAATAAAACCAGTGTTAGAACTCATTACACTAAATTAATAAAAAATTCTGATTTCTATACAATAAACTACCGGCTAGGAAAGGGGTAGCCAAATGCCACCTCAAAAATTGCAATATGTGTAAATTTATCAACCCCGGTTGTAAGTCCTTTTCTTCCTATACTACAAATAAAAAGTTTATGATTCATCAAAATTTGTCATGCAAATCTACATATGTAGTTTATCTGTTAACCTGCAAACTTTGTGGGGTTCAATATGTGGGCCGCACGTGCAGACTAATCAGAAATAGATGGAACGAACACTTTAGAAATATGAAGAATAACTTCAAAAATCATAGTGTCTCTAGACACTGCAATATGAACCATAATGGTTCTCTCAACATTTTCAATATTTGTCCTATTGAATATATTCCCCCATCCCATCTATACAATAGATTTAATAGACTGAGACAGAGGGAAACCTATTGAAACTACAAATGTAAGACCTTGTTTCCCTCTGGTCTCAACATGAATATGGATTTGGCTGCCTTTTAAATCTAGATCCATTCCCCAATCCTGTATATGTCCCTTTTCCTCTAGTGTTCTCCTGTTCACCTGTACCTTATGCACTATTTTTATCCTGTAGTATATATGGTACTATTTCTTATACTGGTCACCATTTCAATGTTTTACACTTCCTATTCTGACACTACCTATACTCTATCTACCCACTCTCTATCTATTGACACTATTGCATCTCCATATAGTCTAATCCCCCTTGCTAGTTCTGATCCTCTGCCTTTTTTGCACTCTTTTTGAGTCCCTATATATACTGATACCCTGGTAGGGCCTTTTTTGCCCCTCTATTGAACCCCAATTATGTGGCTTTGGGTCGGATATTATCAGGAAGAGGTCATTTCTGTGTTACAGTTATTATGATTTTTATTTTTGTCTGTCTATTAATATTATATCACTATATATTTTAGTTACTTCCCACCTCTCATTATATCTAGAGCTTTATATGAATTATATAGTTACATTGATTTAGTTATATGTTTATTTGCCTATCACATTCATGTTCACTTTCGCATTCTGGTTTTCTCAATTCTATATGTACACTTTCTCAAGTTGTTATATTGGCTTCTTGAGTCATTGATCTGTTGACTGCAATGTACTATTATTGCTATTGTTGTCATGACATACTGACATAGTCTTATGACCACGCTGGCATTGTTTACATTTTGCCCTTCACGCCCCCTTTCTCCTCATCATTGGTCCGTGGTTCTCCAATCGCATCCTTTATCTTCCTTGCACTTCCCTTCACATTGGTTGATTATTCTGTGATGCCTATGACACTTAGCCCATTCCTCATATACTTTAGTCACATTCTTCAACGTCATCTGTCATGTTTTACTCACATTGGAATATACACGATTGCAAACAACACCTTCCATTCTGATATAACTATATCTTTATGCACAGATTTTAGGTTTAACTTTTTGGGACGTTGCGGATCTATAGTACATCTTGACTCACAATCGTATATCGTATTTTTCTAGTTTAATACTAGTTGTCACGAATACATTTTTGTCACACTTGCTCCCTACTGTCATATTTACGTGATTCGCCACTCCTATATTATAGTCCAACACACACACGATAGCAAACAATTATTTTTACTTAGACACAATGGTACCTCCACATATATTTTATTATCTTCATTTTTGACTTTTGGGGTATAATGCGTAATACATGTTTTGATATGTTTATTTTGATTATATTGTTTATTATTTTGATATGTATTTATTTAACGATTAGGAATAGTTCTTATTTAGTGATATGCCGTATTCCATGATTCTACCTACGCCCCTTGCACATGATTGTACATCCTAAGAGATGACGATTCTGATAACTGTCACCACCCTCTTAAATCTTTAAATTTATAACAATAGTGCTCTTATTGATATAGATGCTATATGCATTATATTTATTATGAGTGATATGATTCTGTTATCCTGTAGGATATAAAAACTCCTGAACTATTGGGATTCTCCTTGTATATGATGAAGAGCTAGGTCTGTGTGATAAATTACACTCTGAACAGCTGTGTAACCTGTGGGTGTGTAACTCTCCTACATGCTGATTGGATACAATTAGTTATTAGTGTAGCAGCTTTGTGAATACTTGTATAGCCTGATGAAACCACGCTGTGACATGGAGAAACGCGTTGCTGTTGTTGTTTTTAACTTTTTAATAAACTTATAAGATTTGTTATCTTTCTGCTGCACTTTTTCCTATCGGATTTACAACATTTTTGCCTTCCCTGTGGCTTCCACACATCTACTACTGTGCCCAGGAGAGCATTGACTTTTGTCTCTGTTTGTGGCTTGGGACACCCTGTGGGAATTACACTGTATCTCTGGACTCCCTCTGGTGGGACGAGGATCTGACCAGTTCCAGGTGCCCAGGAGTCTGCCGGGCGGCTCATTGGATCCGGTCTGCCTGTACTGCACATTGGTGCATTCCATCACGTGAGTAGGTTTTTTGATAACCACCATGTCCTACTCCTTGCTTATATGATCTGCACCATGTGGCGCCCTCTATCTTTTGTATTCTAGATGTATCGATCTTGTGTCATGGCGTGACACACCAGAGGAGCTATCCTATTTATTGCTGTATATCTGTTAAATATATTTTATTTTATTTACTACTCCTCTTATAATTCATTGTTCATTTTTTTGGTGCCTCTTATAGATACCAGTTAGGCAATCCGTTTTTGCCGGTTGTGTATCTGTTTATCTCTTGATAAAACTGTGTTCAGGCAGCGTGGTTTCTACAGCAACTTTTGAGACAGGATCAGATTGAGACATCTTGTAAAATGTAAAAGAAAAATAACCTTTAAACAGAAATATCTTATTTCCACATATAGCAGTTTCAGGAATGGGAAAAAATGCAAATGCTAAAATTGACAAAAAGCAAATAGCATAGCCCTCTGAGCATAAAGAAGGCAAGTAGCATATATTATTTTTTTGGCGCTAAATATGACGCACAAAAAAAGTTGAATTTTTTTGGGGCGCCAACAAACATCCGGATATGACGCAACACGCGACATAACAAACACAATTTTGCACCAAACAACCTTGCGTCAACTAAGACACAGGTAATGATGAACTTGCGTCATTACAGATGCACGTTCATGCCAAAAAACAGCATTTTGTGCCCTCACGAGCCTAATTTGCCCACAAGTTTTTCAAAATAAAAAACAAGTCAAATTGGAAAAAAGAATTTACCCCAGGTAAGACAAACTTCTTAAAACATGATTCCCATAACGAAACTGCCAGACAGCAAAGTGAAATATACATAGACCTGACTCATCGCCAATATAAGTAAAATACATATATTTAAAACTTTATATTAATACATAAAGTGCCAAACCATAGCTGAGAGTGTCTTAAATAATGATACATACTTACAGAGACACCCATCCACATATAGCAGATAGCCAAACCAGTAGTGAAAACTATCAGCAGAGGTAATGGTATATAAGAGTATATCGTCGATCTGAAAAAGGAGGTAGGAGATTATTCCCTACGACCGATAACAGAGAACACTTGAAAAGATTCCCCATGAGGGAAACCATAAAATCAATAGGCAATACTCTCTTCACAACCCTCTGACAAACACTGTACTTTGAGAGGAATTGGGCTTCAGAATGCTTAGAAGCGCTTATCATAGAAGAAATCATAAAAATCAAGCACAAAATTACTTCACCACCTCCATAGGAGGCAAAGTTTGTAAAATTGAATTGTGGGTATGGTGAGGGGTGTATTTATAGGCATTTTGAGGTTTGGGAAACTTTGCCCCTCCTGGTAGGATTGTATATCCCATACGTCACTAGCTCATGGATTCTTCCCAATTACATGAAAGAAAGGAACCAGTTGCTATATTCCAAAAGTTGACTTGGCTAGATAATAATAATAATACAATGCATTCCTGAGACAAACATAAAAGGGCTGATGGAACAATTGCAGGACAAGCAGTAGTCACCTTAAATAAATCCACCCCTTCTTTATGGCCATTAATCTCTTACTGCGATTGTATGGTGAGTCAAACACAACCCAAGAGCATGAGTGCACAGTCCACCTCCATCTATTAAGAGAGTAATATTGGTGGCCCTCTGTACATGTGTTTCTCCAGCGTATCATATCTAGTGCCTCACCAGCCTCTGACCTCACTGCACGTCACTGGTTGGTGCTGTCTTCAAACCATTTCATGGGTCAATGTAAAAGACTGTAGTGACACATGAACATTTTGCCAGAAAAAGGAGGCATCCTGCACTCGTGCCTTAACTGTGAGCGCCACCTGTGCTACTCGTTCTTCAGCTGCCTGTTCATCCAGCGCCATCTCTGCTAATCCTGCCCTAGCTGCTTTTGCATCCAGCACCACAAGATATTTCCCTCTCTTATCCATTACAATTTTTACAGCATCTTCTTCATCTCAGGTTTTTAATTAGCTGTTCCTATTTTGGTGCATCTTTCTTCATATCCTCAAATGGATTTCATATTTTTGGGGCATCTTCAGCTGCATATTTTATATCCAATTACAGCAACTACAAAGGAGTGTTGGCCTGTTGGATGTTTCATTCAATGTTCATGTTTTCAAACTACTGTACGTATTTTTGGGGCATCTTCAGCACAATGAATAGTTCATAGTCATATTATGTCAAGGCAGGATCAACCAGGTAAGGTCTTTAGTAATATACTACCATGTGCCACTGCTCTACTGCGTCACCTCCTGCCCCCTTCGGCAACTGCTGCTCTTCCGAGTTGTAAAACTACTCTATATTCCAATATACCACCATCTGCAATGGCTCTAGTACTGCTCTGGGTATCTGCTTGTCCAGTGTTACCCCTGTTGCTTACTTGTATTCCATGATGGCCAGCAGCATCTCAGCTGCTATGCATGTGATGTAGCCCTTCTACTGCTCTGAGTGCATGGCTGGTCATTTGTACTGTGAAGCCATTCCTCATAAGAAATAATGAGAAACAAATTTAGTAAATGGCTGAATAATGTTAACTTAATGAGGTTATGAGAGTTCATGTGCCATTACTCCTGGGATTCATCTCCTGGCCAGTAGGAGGCAAAGTTTCCCAAAGCTGTATGAGTACTTAATCCCTCTAAACTCTCTGTTATTTTAGTCTTATCTGTGCCTCCATAGGAGGAAAGTGAAGAATTGTGATCCAAATTATTTGTTGAGAGTGGTCCTCAGACTGATTTGAGGCCCCTTTTTCCTCTCAGAGGGCAGTGACACCATTACATTAAGTGAGGTGTCACAAGCCTACCACAGGTGTTGCGGACCTAAACAACCCAAACTCTAATATTGCTTTATATAAATAAATATTTTACGCATCTCATGCTAAAACAGACATTATAAATAAACAATTGACATACACAAAAATATCTAAAAAAATCCATGTGTGTGTGCACACAAACATAAGTAATAAACAGTACTAACACAAGTCTAAAAATATCATTTGAAACTGAGTGAGAAAGTCCAAATATCAGTCTTTGCAAGAGTGATCCACACGGGTATAGATGATCAACCATTGCGCAGGAAACCACCTCTCTAGGCAAACATGGACTGCTTTAACCGCTAAAAATGTATTTTCCAAGGCCTTGTGTTACGGCTCTGATTTCCAATACACGACCTCCGGTGAACCACATGACACACCTAGGAGCTAGACAAGCCCTTCAGGTACATTATTTAGAGAACCTTGGAAAACCTGAAGTGGATTCTATACACACACAACTAGGGATGGGCGAATGTTTTACAACATTCGAAAAAAAGAAAGTTTAACACGTTCATTCATTTCGAATTTCGAATGTTTATACAACATTCTAACATTCTTTTGATGCAATAATATTTCTAACTCTTTCTTTAAATGTAATATTCAATTGGAATTTTTTTAATAATTCAATTCGAATTATGCAATATTCAAAAAATTTGAATTTATATATTTGTAAAAGTATTTCTAATGCTTTCTTTAAATTTAATATTCAAATTATGCGATATTCAAAATAGAAACATTGATATATTTGTATCTATTATGTATCAATTTACTAAATTCCCTACCACATGAACTATTGAACTTCTGAAAAGTATTTGTTAAATTGATTGTTACATTCAAAATTTTGAATGTGGACATTCGATCTAGTTATAAACATTTGAATTCGAAAGAGACATTCAAAAACTGTAAATAGCATTAGATTATAGAATTGTTAAGAATATTCGTTCATATCAACATTCGATTATGTAAATCGAATTTCTAAAATAACATTTGTTCTAACATTTGAATTAGAATATAAACACATTCACCCATCCCTACACACGACACCCAGAGATATGAATAATCAGCCAACTTTTCTGAATACTCCACACCAGGGAACCATGAAAAATGTATTGATAAGAAATAAAGAAAAAATAATGATAGAGAAAGACAATCAACTATTTATCCCATTCGTTACTCAGTATAGCTAGAATAAGTTCCTAATTGAGAGTATTGTCAAGAAACACTTATGTTCTGAGCAGTGATGAAATAAATTAGGTTCTATATTACCATCTGCAGGCTCGCCAGAAACACGGGCCCTCAAGCTCCATCCGGAGCTTGATAAATGGGCCCCATATTATCCATTGAGAACTCATATATAGAATGGAATAAGGATCTCCCGGTTCCACAACACGTTTTAGAATGCAGTGGAGCAGTTATGAAATGTTTCCACTATACAGGGATTGCTAAATTAAACAAGAATTGGAGGGGAGCTAATACTCACAATTAACTACTAAAACTAGAAGGTAAATGGATCTATGAGCTTAAAGGGATATAAAGTCAAAATTAAACTTGCATGATTCAAATAGAGCATGTAATTTTAAGACACTTTTAAATTCACTTCTATTTCCAAATGTGCTTTGTTCTTTGGTATCCCTTGTTGAAAAAGAATATGCACATATCCTACACTAGTGGGAGTTAACTGCTGATTGGTGCCTGCACACATTTGTCTTTTGAGATTGGCTAACTAGATGTGTTCATCTAGCTGCCTGTAGTGCAATGCTGGCCCTTCATCAAAGGATGACAAGAGAATGAAGCACATTTTATAATCAAAGTTCATTGGAAAGTTGTTTAAAAATGTATGCTCTATCCAAATCTTGAAAGAACATTTTGGAGTTTCCTGTCACTTTAACTCTGTTAGATCCAATGGACTAAATCGGGAATTGGATATTAATTGTTTTCTCTAGAGAGTGTCTTATCTAGAAAGTGTATGTTTTTCTATTAAAATTGTGATGTTTGTGCATACTTTTTAAATAAAAAGACTGGCATAAACAATCTAAAGTTCTATTAGAATGTTTTAAAGAAAAAGGTTATAATATGAGTGAGGTTAATAAAACCTTAGAAGAAGTCGAGAAATTTCACAGGAATTCACTACTCAACTATAAGATAAAAGAAACATCTGTCGACTCAAACATTCTGAATGCTCCCTTTATCGCAGAATATAGTCAAGACAAACATAAAATTGAAAAGATAATAAGGAGACATTGGGGCGTTTTAAGAGAAGATAACATCATAAGGGAGAAGATAAGAAAGAAACCACACTTCATCTATAGAAGATTGCGAAATCTGAAAACAATCCTGGCACCAAGTGTCATGAAAAATAAGAAACCCAGTACAGTATAGTATCAGGAGTGCAAGGGGATTTATTGAAAGGTTTATTTTCATGCTTCAAGTGTAAGGCCTGTAAGCATGGCCTTAAGAAAGACTCTCTCCAATCTTTCGTCTCAAAAGTCAACCAGATGATAAGATGTAAAGATAGAGGTGTCATTTACCTCCTCGAATGCGCCTGTAGTCTACAGTACATAGGACAAACCAGTAGACTCTTACAAGATCGAATCAGGGAACATTTCCTCAAAATTGAAGACAAGAATGTAGATGTCCTTCTGAAAAACACAATGGAGATGTAAGAGCGATGAAATATATGGGATTGCAAATAGTGGAAAAAAATTGGGGTAACTTTGAAAAAAAGCTACTTAAAGCCGAATATAAATGGATTTTTGAACTGGACAGCCTATACCCGAAAGGCTTAAATGCCAACTTTGAGGTAGCACACCTTCTATAGACTCTTAGTCATTTTTTAATATACTCATGTATATCCTAACACCTACATAGGTTCATCTATTCTGAAAAACAACAATGGTAAGATATGCATCAGGGAGCAACAAGACATGCAATTGCTCCTAGATCCATATATTAAAATGGATATTATAAGATAACAAGCCATTGTTGTCCATTAACCTCATCCAACTTAAACACTTAGGCCTAGATTTGGAGTTTGGCGGTAAAAGGGCTGTTAACGCTCCGCGGGCTTTTTTCTGGCCGCACCATAAATTTAACTCTGGTATCGAGAGTTCAAACAAATGCTGCGTTAGGCTCCAAAAAAGGAGCGTAGAGCATTTTTACCGCAAATGCAACTCTCGATACCAGAGTTGCTTACGGACGCGGCCAGCCTCAAAAACGTGCTCGTGCACGATTCTCCCATAGGAAACAATGGGACAGTTTGAGCTGAAAAAAAACCTAACACCTGCAAAAAAGCAGCGTTCAGCTCCTAACGCAGCCCCATTGTTTCCTATGGGGAAACACTTCCTACGTCTGCACCTAACACTCTAACATGTACCCCGAGTCTAAACACCCCTAACCTTACACTTATTAACCCCTAATCTGCCGCCCCCGCTATCGCTGACCCCTGCATTTTTTTTTTAACCCCTAATCTGCCGCTCCGTAAACCGCCGCAACCTACGTTATCCCTATGTACCCCTAATCTGCTGCCCCTAACACCGCCGACCCCTATATTATATTTATTAACCCCTAATCTGCCCCCCACAACGTCGCCGACACCTGCCTACACTTATTAACCCCTAATCTGCCGAGCGGACCTGAGCGCTACTATAATAAAGTTATTAACCCCTAATCCGCCTCACTAACCCTATCATAAATAGTATTAACCCCTAATCTGCCCTCCCTAACATCGCCGACACCTAACTTCAATTATTAACCCCTAATCTGACGACCGGAGCTCACCGCTATTCTAATAAATGTATTAACCCCTAAAGCTAAGTCTAACCCTAACACTAACACCCCCCTAACTTAAATATAATTTACATCTAACGAAATAAATTAACTCTTATTAAATAAATTATTCCTATTTAAAGATAAATACTTACCTGTAAAATAAATCCTAATATAGCTACAATATAAATTATAATTATATTATAGCTATTTTAGGATTAATATTTATTTTACAGGCAACTTTGTAATTATTTTAACCAGGTACAATAGCTATTAAATAGTTAAGAACTATTTAATAGTTACCTAGTTCAAATAATAACTAATTTAACCTGTAAAATAAATCCTAACCTAAGATATAATTAAACCTAACACTACCCTATCAATAAAATAATTAAATAAACTACCTACAATTACCTACAATTAACCTAACACTACACTATCAATAAATTAATTAAACACAATTCCTACAAATAAATACAATTAAATAAACTAGCTAAAGTACAAAAAATAAAAAAGAACTAAGTTACAAAAAATAAAAAAATATTTACAAACATAAGAAAAATATTACAACAATTTTAAACTAATTACACCTACTCTAAGCCCCCTAATAAAATAACAAAGACCCCCAAAATAAAAAATTCCCTACCCTATTCTAAATTAAAAAAGTTACAAGCTCTTTTACCTTACCAGCCCTGAACAGGGCCCTTTGCGGGGCATGCCCCAAGAATTTCAGCTCTTTTGCCTGTAAAAGAATAAATACAATACCCCCCCCCCAACATTACAACCCACCACCCACATACCCCTAATCTAACCCAAACCCCCCTTAAATAAACCTAACACTAAGCCCCTGAAGATCTTCCTACCTTGTCTTCACCATCCAGGTTCACCGATCCGTCCTGAAGAGCTCCTCCGATGTCCTGATCCAAGCCCAAGCGGGGGGCTGAAGAGGTCCATGATCCGGTCAAAGTCTTCATCCAAGCGGGGCAGAAGAGGATCTTCCATCCGATTGAAGTCATCATCCAGGCGGCATCTTCTATGGTCTTCCATCCGGAGCGAAGCGGCAGGATCCTGAAGACCTCCAGCGCGGAACATCCATCCGGACCGACGACTGAACGACGAATGACTGTTCCTTTAAGGGACGTCATCCAAGATGGCGTCCCTCGAATTCCGATTGGCTGATAGGATTCTATCAGCCAATCGGAATTAAGGTAGGAATTTTCTGATTGGCTGATGGAATCAGCCAATCAGAATCTAGTTCAATCCAATTGGCTGATCCAATCAGCCAATCAGATTGAGCTCGCATTCTATTGGCTGATCGAAACAGCCAATAGAATGCGAGCTCAATCTGATTGGCTGATTGGATCAGCCAATCGGATTGAACTAGATTCTGATTGGCTGATTCCATCAGCCAATCAGAAAATTCCTACCTTAATTCCGATTGGCTGATAGAATCCTATCAGCCAATCGGAATTCGAGGGACGCCATCTTGGATGACGTCCCTTAAAGGAACAGTCATTCGTCGTTCAGTCGTCGGTCCGGATGGATGTTCCGCGCTGGAGGTCTTCAGGATCCTGCCGCTTCGGATGATGACTTCAATCGGATGGAAGATCCTCTTCTGCCCCGCTTGGATGAAGACTTTGACCGGATCATGGACCTCTTCAGCCCCCCGCTTGGGCTTGGATCAGGACATCGGAGGAGCTCTTCAGGACGGATTGGTGAACCTGGATGGTGAAGACAAGGTAGGAAGATTTTCAGGGGCTTAGTGTTAGGTTTATTTAAGGGGGGTTTGGGTTAGATTAGGGGTATGTGGGTGGTGGGTTGTAATGTTGGGGGGGGTATTGTATTTATTCTTTTACAAGCAAAAGAGCTGAAATTCTTGGGGCATGCCCCGCAAAGGGCCCTGTTCAGGGCTGGTAAGGTAAAAGAGCTTGTAACTTTTTTAATTTAGAATAGGGTAGGGAATTTTTTATTTTGGGGGTCTTTGTTATTTTATTAGGGGGCTTAGAGTAGGTGTAATTAGTTTAAAATTGTTGTAATATTTTTGTGATGTTTGTAAATATTTTTTTATTTTTTGTAACTTAGTTCTTTTTTATTTTTTGTACTTTAGCTAGTTTATTTAATTGTATTTATTTGTAGGAATTGTGTTTAATTAATTTATTGATAGTGTAGTGTTAGGTTAATTGTAGGTAATTGTAGGTAGTTTATTTAATTATTTTATTGATAGGGTAGTGTTAGGTTTAATTATATCTTAGGTTAGGATTTATTTTACAGGTAAATTAGTTATTATTTGAACTAGGTAACTATTAAATAGTTCTTAACTATTTAATAGCTATTGTACCTGGTTAAAATAATTACAAAGTTGCCTGTAAAATAAATATTAATCCTAAAATAGCTATAATATAATTATAATTTATATTGTAGCTATATTAGGATTTATTTTACAGGTAAGTATTTATCTTTAAATAGGAATAATTTATTTAATAAGAGTTAATTTATTTCGTTAGATGTAAATTATATTTAAGTTAGGGGGGTGTTAGTGTTAGGGTTAGACTTAGCTTTAGGGGTTAATCCATTTATTAGAATAGCGGTGAGCTCCGGTCGTCAGATTAGGGGTTAATAATTGAAGTTAGGTGTCGGCGATGTTAGGGAGGGCAGATTAGGGGTTAATACTATTTATGATAGGGTTAGTGAGGCGGGTTAGGGGTTAATAACTTTATTATAGTAGCGCTCAGGTCCGCTCGGCAGATTAGGGGTTAATAAGTGTAGGCAGGTGTCGGCGACGTTGAGGGGGGCAGATTAGGGGTTAATAAATATAATATAGGGGTCGGCGGTGTTAGGGGCAGCAGATTAGGGGTACATAGGGATAACGTAGGTGGCGGCGCTTTGCGGTCGGCAGATTAGGGGTTAATTATTTTAAGTAGCTGGCGGCGACGTTGTGGGGGGCAGGTTAGGGGTTAATAAATGTAATACAGGGGTTGGCGGGGTTAGGGGCAGCAGATTAGGGGTACATAAGTATAACGTAGGTGGCGGTCGGCAGATTAGGGGTTAAAAATTTTAATCGAGTGGCGGCGATGTGGGGGGAGCTCGGTTTAGGGGTACATAGGTAGTTTATGGGTGTTAGTGTACTTTAGGGTACAGTAGTTAAGAGCTTTATGAACCGGCGTTAGCCAGAAAGCTCTTAACTCCTGCTATTTTCAGGCGGCTGGAGTTTTGTCGTTAGAGCTCTAACGCTCACTTCAGAAACGACTCTAAATACCGGCGTTAGAAAGATCCCATTGAAAAGATAGGATACGCAAATGGCGTAGGGGGATCTGCAGTATGGAAAAGTCGCGGCTGAAAAGTGAGCGTTAGACCCTTTAATCACTGACTCCAAATACCAGCGGGCGGCCAAAACCAGCGTTAGGAGCCTCTAACGCTGGTTTTGACGGCTACCGCCGAACTCCAAATCTAGGCCTTAGACTTGTTTATTCTGTACATTCACACAGATTATATATATTGATATACTTTGCCCCTCCACCTTCACCTTAATTTTTCTTTGATTTACGACACCATAGCACAACTACGTCATTTTTTCCCTATCATTCCATCTGTACTGCTCTTTTTTCATCCATTGTTCATTTAAAAATAGTGTCAATATTACTAACCTAATTCACTTTATTCTACTAATGTATTTAATACATACCTAATCTGGGATATTAAACATTCTTTGTAAAGGAGTCACTATATGTAAAGGCAACTTCTGGTTCTTAACTCTGTACATATGCTCAGCCTGTATAAGCCGCATTTGAAACTCGGGCTACCAAAGTAAAATTAGATAGAATCTAATTAAAAAGTATCCTTTTTGCCCATTTGAAAAATGGCCATAAGAGTATCATTGAATACTCCCATAACTCATTTGATTTACGAATAGACTTCTTCGGCGCAATCTTTTGGCTACACCCCATTCACCCCATAGGCTGTATGGGCCTTTAAATACTTTTAGAACAAGACAGCTGGTATTATTCTTGAGAAAGGCCTCGTTTAAAGGCTGAAACGCGTAGACTGACCATTGATCCTTATCAGACATACCAGCCCGAGTTTTTTGCTGTATCAAGTTTTTTTATATGCTTCAACACTATTTTTGAAAAGAAGTTCAACGCTGTTTACCCCTCTGGATCCCCAAGGCATTCCGCCTATTATAGTGCATCCTCGTTCTAAAGATATTGTTCATACCAAAGACTCTTTTTTCCGGTGTACACCATATGCTATTATTATCACTACTATCTTCAATACCTATGTCACTTTTTATTGATGACCCATGATATATGCTATGTGAAGAATATTGCTTATTTGTTCATACACCTATTGCAGTCAGTTTAAATTTTAAATGTTATGCTTAATTATTCAGCTGAATATTAGTAATATATTAGATTCTCCTGGATTGGCCAATCCATTTCCCTTTTTGTATACAACTTACAACATATATTGCACTTTCAGATTTACCTATGTGTTTATCCTAACATATGTATTGTTCATTCTAACATCGATTTGATTTTAAAGTATTTTAGATTCACATCCACAGGTTAACACCATGAATACCTACATTGCCTCAAAACTTCTGTTTTTTTAACTTAACGCTTTAGGATGCATATCCGTCTGGTATATCACTTTTGACTCTATTTAATCTTTTTTAGCACTCTTACCGCACAAACTCTAGATAAAGTTCTAGTCTAAAATACATATGACTGCTCTCTCCAGCACTTTTTTAACTGATCATTTACAACGTGCCAAATTTACACTTATCTGCACACAACTATATAAACAGCTCCAAGTGAAATAATACTACAGCCCGTTTATTCAAGCCCAACAGTTGCTCCACTAGTTCACGTTTAACAGCTGTCACACCAGCCTACCATACTATTATCTCTCCAGATATGCAAATGTCCACAGCACTAGTGATATAAAAGATGTCTTTATTGACAAAAAAAAACAGCAACGTTTCGTGACTAGTGTCACTTAATCATGCTAGCATGATTAAGTGACACTAGACACGAAACATTGCTGTTTTTTTGTCAATAAAGACATCTTTTATATCACTAGTGCTGTGGACATTTGTATATATGGTATTACTTGTGGAATTGGCAGGTTTCCATGGTCACACGAGCACAGATTTATCTAGCAGCTGTTCCAATTATTACAAGGATTATCTCTCCAGACATATACATTATAAGGTTATATCCTCTAGTAGACAATCTGTCCTCTTGAGTGCACGACACTGTTCTGTTTTAAAGCAGACACTTTATTTCTTCTAGTACACATATCCTGGAACGATACTGTTTCCTTTTCTCTCCTTTTGCAACATTAGTTGCAACATTTTTTTTATAAAAGCAAAACGATCATTTGCTTTAAAGGCAATCCATCTGATACATACAAAGCAGTCCGATTTGTGAATATATTGTTTGAATTGTTTTTATAAATAGTAAAATTTCTATGTACTATTTTTATTTTTATTTTCAACATTTGTTATTTAAAAAGTGCTAGACACTTTCTCACTCTTTAAGCGTATGTGTATAATCTGTTAGTACATTCGCAGTAAACCAACATATTTATGTTCTGTACATTTGTATATCTGTTTGATATGCACTGTTTCTAAATTTAAAAATAAAATACCTATAAAAGATCAATTATTTTCACAGCATTTAGCATCTACCACATTTTCACTACAACATTTTATCTATTTAGATAAACACAAGTACATATATATCGCGCCCACAATCTAGGGCATTGAAAGTCTTTTTCAAACTATATAACTGCACACAAATTCTGTGTTTAGTTACTTCAACTCTAAATTATAGACAAATATCTATATTTTCTATATATCCTATAGTGTACTGCAGCCCCCCGAGAGGCGCTCCTTCTAGAAAACCTCCCCTCCTTTAATGGAATTATGAAATTATGTGTAATAATTAAAATTTTTCATTTTATAAAATGTTAAAAAGGGGTTCCCTGGTGTGGAGTATTCAGATGAATAGGGTGGCCAATTATTCATCTTTCTGGGTGTATAGAATGCACTTCAAGTTTTCCAAGGTTTTCTTTCTCTCTCTAAATAGTATACCCGCAGGGCTTCCCTAGCTCCCAGGTGTGTCACGTGGTCCACCGGAGGCCGTAAAATGGAAATTGGAGTCATAATACAATTTTTAGTGGTTGCTTCATGTTTGCCTAGAAGTGGTTGCCTACAGCCTAGAGGAGGGGTTACACATCTTTCAAAATGAGAACTTCTGGTGTAAGTAAGTCTTGACACCTTATCTTTGTACATTTGTATTCTGTTAAAGAGCTCTGTCTGTTTGTTTACAGTGCAACTGTTGATAATCTATACCCGTGTAGATCACTCTTGCAAAGACTGCTATTCAGACTTTCTCACTCAATTTCAAATTATATTTTTAGATTTGTGTTAGTACTGTTTATTACTTATGTTTGTGTGCACATGTATATAGATTTTGTTTCAGCTATTTTGTGTATGTCAATTGTTTATTTTTAATGTCTATGTTTTATCATGAGATGCGGACATTAAATATATAAATGTAGAATATTGCTTTTCTGTGCAAATTTAGCCTACAATATAGCACAGTCTTGGACCAACCAATTAACTGTGAAGACACATAGGTGTGAGCCTTAATTGTTTGCCCTATCAGAAAACGGTTTGAATTTGGACTTGTGTTATATAGCAAGTGTATTTTATACTGTGTATTATAGCCTGATGAAACAGCCCTCAGGAGGCTGAGAAACGCGTCACTTTTTAATAAAGTATTTTTAATTTTTTAACTCTATACACTTGCTGTTGTGGTGTATTACTATGTATACACTTTGCTGGGAATACTGTACCATTTTTGCTGGTTGCTGTGGTTTGCCTATTGCTAACAGTCTACTGGGCGGCTGTGAGGTCCCAGCACGCTGTTATTGCACCTGGAGGTGCATTGTATCCTGTAAGTATAATCTTATGGTTACACTTTGCTCCTGTGAAAACGTTACTGGGCTATGTTAGTTTGCCTCTCTTGTCTACTCAGGCACCCACAGGCCTTCCTAAGGAATTTTGATTGGATCTCTGCTGAGGGTCATCAGTGAGCTGGACCACTGCGAAGTTCCAGTCTGTCCCACTAACACCGCTGGGTGCTTTTTGTTTGTGAGTATATACATCTACCTGCATCTACATACATATGCTCTGGTGGTACTAGGCCATGGTGGTGCCTCTGTTTTTCTCTCTTTGCAGTCTTAGAGTTTGCAGTTTGTTTTAGGTCAGATCTCGGGTGTTAAGAGGACTCCTTTCTTTACTAAGATTGTTTTTTGAAATGGCTTAGTGCAAGTTAAAATCTGTCTATATCCATAGGTGTTGCGAAGACTGGTTCTTTTGGCTCCTCCTGTTGGGTTGTGGATATACTCCAAATACAGATCCTCTGCTGTTATGTTTACAACACTGAATGGGCTTTCTACTTGAAGCAGCCATTTCTGCAGCTGGTAAGCACGGTAAGACATGTTCATGCCCTCACATAGCCCGCAGGCTATTAGCAGGTACATCACTCTGAGGTACATTATAGCCAGGGGATATACACACGTAACAGACTAATTTCACCTTTATTACTAAGACTTTTCCTACTTAGTCTAATAATTATGGAAACTTTATGTGGTAAAAGCTGCTGTTTACTATTCACCTAGGAGTTATTTTTCAATGCAACCTTATGCCCTCTGTTATATACATAGTAAAAGGGATTTAACTTTTTGGCAATGTGAGGGATGGTATTTTTCTGTATTTTATGCTTTTTGTGCACTAACTTTGCATAGCAGTTACAGAACATAATTGGGTTATTTTCCTCTCTTTTTAAAATTCCTCAATTGCTCCTTTTTTTCTGATTGCAATGGTAATTTTTCTTATAACTGATGGGTTAGTGTCATAACAGAGTGATCTCTGTTCTTACTGCAGTAAGGCATACTATACCTTTGAGGAGGCCTTGAAGATCAATTAGTCCTAATTGTAGTAGTCTTTATAAGCATGTGGTTGCTTGTGTATTATGTAACAAACAGAAAACGGCTTTCCTATCCGAATATGGATGTGTCAGGTGTTGCTTCAGAAGAAAGAGTACTGTTGTTTTAGAATGAAATAAGCTGGAATCAATGGCTGAGAGGCCCAGCTCACAACAAGCCTAACTAGAGCACTGGACATAAAACCAGTGTTTAAACAAAGGCCAGGGGTAAGAGAGTTATAAGAGTACATTTAGTAGCTGAACACTCTCAAGTACTTTTAATCAGCTCCTACAAAACAAACAAAAAATAAGTACAAGGAAGTAACTATACATTTGTAAATTTAAATATCAAAGAAGGACATACCTTTATGTTTAGTCTCACTATTCAGACGAATATAAACTAAGTTACTTAAATGCAAATCCTTTGAAAGCAAAGGAATCCAGGGTTAGGGTAATCTAAGTCAGACAGTTTGGGTCAAAGCCTCACAGGGAAAAGCAGCACAAAATCATAAAACAAATTCAGAGTTCACAAACAAGCTAAAGTCATAAACCAAGTCAGTCCAAACAATGGGTTTAACAGAAGCGTAGTCAGGGGTAGCAGAGGTCAAACCAGTATATCAAAATAGTAATTGTCAGAACAAGAGAAATAAACTCAATACACAAGCAACCACATGCTGAAAATAGAGAGATTATAAAAACTACAATTAGGGCCTAATTGATCTTCTAGGCCTCCTTAAAGGGACAGTAAAGTCAAAACTAAACTTTCATGATTCAGATCATCAAATTTGCTTTGTTCCCTTGGTGGTATTTTTTAAAAGCTAAACCTAGCAAGGCTCAAAATGATTTCTAAACCATTGAAAAACCGCCTCCTAGCTCAGAGCATTTGGAAAATTTTTCACAGTTAGACAGTGTTAGTTCATGTGTGTCATATAGATAACATTATTCTCACTCCTGTAAAGTTATTTAGGAGTCTTCACTGATTGACTACACTGCATGTCTGTCAAAAGCACTTAGATAAGGAGGCTGTCTGCAGAGGCTTAGATACAAGGTAACCACAGAGGTAAAACATATATTAATATAACTGTGTTGGTTATGCAAAACCGGGAATGGGTAATAAAGGGATTATCTATATTTTTAAATAAGAAATTTTTTTTTGGTGTAGACTGTCCCTTTAAGGGACACTGAAACCAGATTTTTTCTTTTGTGATTCAGTTAGAGTATGCAATTTTTTTTTTTTTTTAAATATTTTATTTATAACCAGCAGAGGATACAATGAAACCAGATCACATCTCTTGCGCCACGCAGGGCCAAGTATCACATGTTAAACAAAATGAAAGGAAAACAGGCGCAATTTGAAAAAAAAAAAAAAAAAGAAAAAACACGAAAACATCCATACTAGGCTGCATACTCTACTGGGGTTTTTCCCCTTTCCCTTAACCCTTTATTTTCTCTTCTTCCCCCCCTTCTCCTTTCTGTTCCTTTTAACACCTATAATAATCTTAAGAAAAAAAAAAAAGGGATGGGGGAAGGTGGGTGGCTGGGAAAATGTGCAATGTGCAAAACTATCTCCGAGTTCCTAAATGGATAGATCATATACTCTATTTCACTCTGTGGAAATATTTTAATGAACACTGACTATTTTTTAAAAAACTGTACAATATCATTTTCTGCCTCCATGTTTGTGTCTCTCTGCTCTAGCATATATTGTTTCTTTAGGCAGGTCTTAAGCTCATTTATGCTGGGACTTGTCCGACCTTTCCATTTTTTGAAAATTAGATATCTAGCTGCTAAAATAATTATATTAACTATTTTATTATGCATCTTGAGATCTTTCACTGGCGCCCATAAGAAAATTATGGAAGCTATGTCTAGCCTCAGGGGAGAAATTTTTAGTACTTGATTGATCCAATATTCTAATTTGGACCAAAAATTTTTGATCTTGGGACATTCCCGAATCATATGGATAATATCTGCCGAGGGTAATGAGCATCTTGGACACAAAAATTGATGTTCCCACACCTTATCCCCTTTTGCGGGGTAAAATAAGTTCTGTACAATAATTTAATGTGGGATTCTCTCCACGTAGCGGATAGAGTGACTTGAGATACTTTAGAAATAGAGACCTGAATTTTATTCGCATCTATAGGGTATTGAGGTATCATAGAGTTCCATGTATCTGAGATATTTCCTAAGTTCCTCTCTCCTTTATTGGATACTAGTATTTGATAACATGGTGAAATTGACGTGAACCCATTCTTTACTAACACCAACCAGTTTTCTAATTTCCCCCAGGACCAGTTCCAGCCATAATCCTCTGTCAACTTATATACAAAATGCCTTATTTGTAAATATGCAAAAAATTCGTTGTTGGAAAGCCTAAATTCTCTTTTCAGACTATCAAATGTTTTAATATTGTGTCTATCCCGATCTATGATCTGCGAGATATTACACAGGCCTAGGGTGTGCCACCTCTGGAAAGGTGTCGATTGCAATCCCGCTTGGAATTTTGGGTTTCCTTTAATTGGCATATAATCAGAAATATCCCCTTCAATAGATAATATCCTGCAGATTTTTCTCCAAGCCAGTAAAGGATACATTAATGTCTTAATTTTTTTGATTTCCTGAGGGATTATCTTAGAGTTACAATGTATTAAGGCTAAAGGGAGATATGGTGAACTTACATTTTTTTCAAGTTCATTGTTAGTTACATAATCTTTATTTAAAATCCAGTCCGCTACTGTTCGAGCAAGAGCGACTAGATTATACATTTGTATGTCTGGTAATGCAAGACCTGCATATTTCCTAGGAAATGAAAGTTTTTTTAATGAAATTCTGGGTTTTTTGTTCTGCCATATATAGGCTCTCAATGCACTATTAATTTTTTCAATATCCTTTCTTTTAAGAATTATTGGAGTGTTCTGCAGAATATATAATAACTTTGGAAGCAGGATCATTTTAAATGCAGCAATACGCCCTGAGATTGAGAGTGGGAGATTCTGCCACGATTTCATACTAGCTCCCATCTCTCTAAGTACTGGTGCTATATTAAGATCATAGCATTTATCTAAGTCAGGAGTAATCATAATCCCTAAGTATCTAAATGATTCTGAAACTTTGAATGGTATTTCTGTCAGGGAGTCAGATTTCTTTCTGAGCCATAGAAGCTCTGATTTTGAGGCATTTATCCTATAGCCCGAGAATGATCCGAATTGTTCTATGATTGAAACAAGTAGAGGTATGTTTCTTTGTGTATTAGAGATATATAGCAGGATATCATCCGCATAAAGCGATATCTTAATCTCTACTCTAGCTATTCTGATTCCTTCCATTTGCGCTCTTATCTTAATTGCCAATGGTTCAATTGAGATATTGAAGAGAAGAGGAGAGAGGGGGCAATTCTGACGCGTTCCTCTTTCCATCGGTATCTCTGAAGATAGTATGTTGTTTGCAATCAACCTCGTAAATGAATTTTTATATAAGTTCTTTATAAATTTAAGAAAGTTCCCTTTAATTCCAAACTTAAAAAGAGAGAAAAACAAATGCTCATGATGGATAGAATCAAAAGCTTTTTCTGCATCAATAGAAACAATTGCTAGATCTGTAAGGTCCCCCTCTCTCCTCTGCCCTGCCATCTCAGTGGATTTAAAATAATCTATTGTAAATAATACTTCCCTAATTTTTGCTGTTAAATTACGTTTCTGTAGGAATCCTGCTTGATCTTTGTGGATTATTTCCGGGAGTACCAGTTGTAATCTTTTGGCTATAATAGAGGTTAAAATCTTATAGTCGGAATTTAATAGCGCTATAGGCCTATAGGACTCTTTTTTGGTCGGATCCTTCCCGGGTTTAAGAATCAAGGTAGTATAAGATGTACAAAATTGAGAAGAAACTGCATTTCCTTCAACAAACATATGGTTAAAAAGTTTACTTAACGGTAGGGCAATTATAGGTGAAAGAATTTTATAAAACTCGTTAGGTAATGCGTCCGGTCCGGGTGCCTTATTTAATGGAAGATCCTGAATAGTCTTTAAAATTTCATCTTCCGAGATTGGAGAATTTACTATTAACATTTTTTCACTAGTAAGTATGGGGTGAGTGATTTTACTCCAGAAATCATCTGCTTTGGCCCTGTCTGAGTCATTTAAAGAGTAAATTTCTGTAAAGTAATCAGAATTTTTTTTAGAAATATCATTCATATCTACATAAGTTTTCTCTTTATGGAGAAGCTTATCTATTAATGGGGATCTTTTATCTTTTTTCATCAAGTTAGTCAGTAACTTTCCAGCTTTATTCCCGTATCGATAGAATCTTGCCTGAAGTTTAAGCTCCTTCTGAGTTTCTCTGTAGATTAAAAATGTATCTCATTTTTTGCTTTGACATACTTGCCCCAATTCTCTGAGGAATTATTGAGCAAATATCGATTATATGAATTAATGACAGATTTTATCACTTCTGTTTCTCTAGATTTTAATGTTTTAATTCTCTTAGCACTGTAAGAAATAATTTCTCCCCTGAGAACTGCCTTTGCAGTTTCCCAGAAAATATCTGGGCGATTAGCGTATGTTTTATTAAATTCAGCATATTCTTCATATTTACGTTTTATCCAGTTTTTAAATTTTAAATCGTTCATTAGCCATACTGGAAAGAAAAAGCGAGAAGATCTAGACCGGAGTTCATTATATTGAATTTCTATTGTGATAGGGCTGTGATCTGATAAACATATAGGTAATATTTTAGCAATAACTTTCATTTTACATAATCTTTCATCAATGAGAAATAAATCTATTCTAGATAGAGTTTTGTGAGCTCGTGACAAACAAGTGAAATCTCTTACATCTGGGTTCTGCTGTCTCCATATATCCCTGACTAATAAATTTTGGGAAATTCTTTTAAACATTTTGGTTTCTAAATTGTCTCGCCTATTCTTCCCACGCATAGGTTTTTGTCTAAGTCTGTCTAAGGGGTGATAAGGAGCCATATTATAGTCTCCCACTAGAATTAGATAACCTACCGATTTAGAGAGTATTTTTGACTGCAGGGTGTCCCAGAACCCTGGATCAAATACGTTGGGAGCATATATATTGCAGAGCGTATATAAGAGTCCCTCTATTCTTAATTTTAAGATTATATATCTTCCTTCAGGGTCTGTAACACTCTGCAGAATTTCAAAGTTAATTTTTTTCCCTAATAAGATTGCCACACCTCTTTTCCTTTTTGTAGCTGTGGAGGCAAACACTTCCTTTACCCAGGAAGATTTCAATTTTAATACTTCCTCTAAGTTTAAGTGGGTTTCTTGCAACATAGCTATGTCGGTGCCAATTTTTTGTAAATGAGCTAAAATTGATTTCCGCTTAATGGGAGACGTAAGGCCTCCAATATTCCAGGAGGTTAATTTACATTTATCAACTCTACCCATTTCCCAGCCACCCTACCATCAGCAAGCAAAACATCAACCAGGGGGGGGGGGGGGGGGGGGGGAAGAAAAAGGGGAGGGAAAAAAAAAAAAAAAAAAAACCAACACTGCCCGAGTGTTAAAGTGAATCTGCTGTTCCCCCGCGTAGCAAAGAAGAGAAAAAAAAAGATTCCTAAAATTTTATACCCTCCTACTGCGGGATTCCCCTCGGGGGTCCTGCATTGCCCCACGGTGGAGCTTGGGCCTTGTATCCTAAGTCTTACTGTTCCTCTAAATAAAAAATTTCAACAAATATACTGAGTAAATCACCTATTATCATGTTCCCCCAATTCTTCTACAAACTTTTCTGCTTTTTTTGCAGATTCAAAGAGGTGAACTTCATCATTAATTCTAATCTTTAATTTCGCTGGGTAAATTATAGTGGCGTTATAGCCTGCTTTAATGAGTTTCGTACATATGGGGGATAGCTCTTTTCTTTTCCCTACTGTTTCAGCGGAGAAATCCTGGAATAATAGTATATTATTTGATCCTAAAGCAATAGGTTGATTCTTCCGGTAATACTGAAATATTATCATCTTATCTTGGAAGTTTAATAGTTTGGCTATGATTGGTCTAGTTCTAGTCTTCCCTCTTACCTCATCAAACTGTTGTCCTAGTCTATGAGCCCTCTCGACTACTATTGGGGGGTAAGAAGGAGGTATTCCTAGTAATTGTACTAAGGTTTCAGAGATAAATTTTCCTGCATCTTCGTATTGTTTCCCCTCTGGGATCCCTATTATTCTCAAATTGTTCTCAAATTGTTCCTCCTGGAACGGTTTTCCAGGTCCTCTATTTTAGATTGTATTTTTGATATGTCTGCAGCTTCTAATTTGGAGCTATGAACTGAACTAATATCCTCCAAATCTGATACTCTTTGCTCCGCTTCTTGGAGTCTATTTGAAAATTGGCAAATTTCATTCGTAAGGGATGAAATATTCTGTTTAATCTCGAGTTTGAGAGAATCAAATCTTGGGACAAGAGCCTCAGTAATGCTAGCTACTAGAGATTGAATATTGAGGCCTTCCTTGTTATAAGAAGGATTGGGAGAAAGTGAATGAATATCCACCTGTGTTTCTATCATGTTTTTATTTTTCTTATCTCTGTTCCTGGCCGCCATAGCAGGTGAAGGGGTCTTGGTGTGCGTGTGTAAAAATTTCTCTATATAGTGGTGATGTGGAAAAAAATAAAACAAAAAAAAGAAGAGGAGGGGGATAGAATCCCCCACGTGTGAGTAAGAGGTAGTGAATTCAGGTGTAGTATGAGTGAAAAGGGAATAATAAAAAAAAAAAAAAAAAAAAAAAAAGGGGGAAGAAAGTAAGTGAGGATTTGCTTATGAGCTGTGGGGATAGCCAGTGAGGGTGTGCAAGAGGAGAAAAGTGTGATTTGTAGTGCTTTAAATTATGGCGGCGTATTACTTGGTGACCTTAGATAGAAAATTAAGTAATTTTTCCCCTAAGATAGTATTTCTCTCTTTTTTTATTTCTTTTCCCTTCCTCCCCTTTCCTTTTTTTTTTCTCTTCCTTTCCTTCCTTCCTCCCTCCCCTTTTAAATGTGGAGAGAGGAGAGTGTATCTAGTAAATAATTAGTTAGATTCTATTTACCAATATTTGATTTAGTTTGTTAGTATTATAAACCTGATAAAGCTTAGTGAGATGGCTAGTAAATAACAGTTAAGGTAATCTTTAATATTACTTTTCTGTCTCTCCTAGTGTGTGTTACTTTGCTCTTCAATATAACTTAGATCTGATCTGTTCAAAGCTTTATATATCTAATAAGACAAAGATTTGTTAGTTCAGCACTCTAGCAATAGCCTTCCTGTTTATAACCAATTAGTATATCTTATACAGAGAGGATTACAATTATTTCATTTGTCCCTTTGAGAATACAATGATTTTTATTTAACCCCTTGAGTACTACTTCCTTTACTATCAGTACTTCTTTTCCTATAAGTTTCAGAGCCCAGAATTACTCCTTCTGATAGATGAAGGTAAACTTATAGTACTAAAGATAGAATTAACCAAGCATTTATAGAACATATATTAACCCTGCTTGAAAAACGAAAGAAGTTATAGCTTTGCCCCTTTGCAATTCTTAGCTAGTAATACAGCGTCCAGGTATCTTATTCCTTCACACTTTTTCTCCTTCCAGTTGCAGCAACCAAGAGAGAAAGGGGGAAAAAAAAAAACAAATAAACCCTTAGGCTGCCCTTATGTACCTAGGGTGTCAAAGAGGTTACACCAGAGAAAGTCCAGCTCAGCGTTCTTGTATTAGGGCTCAGTATAACAATATTTCATCCTCAGTCAGAACAACAAGAAAAACCCTGGTCTGAGTCAACTTCTAGTACATCTGTTACTGACTAATTACATTACCGGCTCTTGAAGTGTCCAGTGTCGGGCATATACTGTTAAGTTTCTCTGCACGTCTGCCCCCCTCACGCAGCACCGGTGGGAGGGGGTTCCAGCAGCAGAGACAGCGTCCAATACCTCCCTAAAGAGGCTCAGTGCACTCGGATAGGAAAACAGATTCTTGACGCACCTGCCCCTCGCGCAGCACCGGTGTAGCCGGCCAAGGCTCAGGAAAGGTTAGTAAGGAAAGATCTTTTTGGCGATGTAAGCTTTCATCAAGTCTCCTGCTCCTTAGCTTGTAAAACGGAGCTTATCTGCCGTACTCAGTATAGTAGCAGGGGGAACTTTTACAGTTGAGGTGATGCTTGCTGCTTGATGCACCTGTGCGATATAGGTGTGTATTGTATGTATCAGGCTCAGCATACAGGTTCTGCCTTATTGTCCCTTAATACTTTTTCCAAGGCATTTAGAGTTAGAAAAGCAGCAAGTTGATGATAGTTTATTCTTTCAAGCGCCCACCTTTATACAAGTGCTTTGTTGTGGCACTTATGGACGTTCCAGCAGTGGTAGAAATATGCTTTTCAAGCCTCCCCTGGTCCGGGGGTTTAGGCGCGAGTAGCTCGCCAACAGCTTGAAGGCAGGTAACACAGAGCAGGTGAGACACGTGACCATACACCTGAACTCCTCCTCCGGAACTTCTAGAGTATGCAATTTTAAGCAACTTTCTAATTTACTCCTTTTATCAAATTTTCTTAATTATCTTGGTATCTTTATTTGAAAAGCAAGAATGTAAGTTTAGATGCCATCCCATTTTTGGTGAACAACCTGGGTTGTTCTTGCTGATTGGTGGATAAATTCACCCACCAATAAACAAGTGCTGTCCAGCATCTCAACCAAAAATTGACTGGCTCCTTAGCTTAGATGCCTTCTTTTTCAAATAAAGCTAACAAGAGTACAAAGAAAATTTGATAATAGGAGTAAATTAGAAAGTTGCTTAAAATTGCATGCTCTATCTGAATCACGAAAGAAAAAAATTGGGTTCAGTGTCCCTTTAAAGGTAAAGCATGCCGTACTGCAGCAGGAACAGAAATCACTCTCCTAGCCAAGTGCCTGTTATAACAGTTAATAGAAATTTAAACCGGGTACAGGAGTCAGATTCTCACCTCTTAGGGATGGTGCAAGTAAAACCAAGCTGTTGACCACCAGATTATGGGCTAGATTTATCAATATACGTATACGCGCCCCTGTACGCCTCAGCTCGCCTGTTGCGGTGCGAAATTACCCGCAGGTAATTAACATTGCACACGAGCGCAATTTTGCGCTCGCGTGCAATCCCACCCCCTGCCCGCGCACAGCCAATCACGCGCAGGCAGGAGCTGTCAATCTCCTCGGTCGGACTCGACCGAGGAGATTGAATTTTGCCACAATAGAGGTGGCGTAGATGTTAGTGAAGCAGCGGTCTGGTGACCGCTGCTTGATAAATCACGGCGAGCAAGTTCATTAGAGAACTTGCTGCCGTAGGGGCTTAATAAATCTATCCCTATATCAACAAATTTTGTCAGAGTCCACAGCACCTTAAGTTCCATTTATTGAAGCATATTAAAAAGAAAATGGTCATGCAATTTTCGGGCTTGTATACCCTTAAAGGGACACAAAACCCAATTTTTTTCTTTCATTAATCAGATTGAGAATACATTTTTTTTAAAGTTTCCAATTTACTTCTATTATCAAATTTGTGTCATTCTCATGTTATTCTTTGATGAAGAGATACCTAGGTCAGTAGCGTGCACAAGCCTGAAGCACTACATGACAGGAAATAGTGTTGCCATCTAGTGCTCTTGCTAATGTATAAAACTGTTGCAAAACTGCTACCATACAGGGCCGGATTTCCCATTAGGCACAGTAGGCATGTGCCTACAGGCGCCTTGCAGTGAGGGGCGCCTGCCTGTCAGTAATAAAAAAAATATATATTTCTTTCATGTAATTAGCAAGAGTCCATGAGCTAGTGACGTATGGGATATACATTCCTACCAGGAGGGGCAAAGTTTCCCAAACCTCAAAATGCCTATAAATACACCCCTCACCACACCCACAATTCAGTTTTACAAACTTTGCCTCCGATGGAGGTGGTGAAGTAAGTTTGTGCTAGATTCTACGTTGATATGCGCTCCGCAGCAAGTTGGAGCCCGGTTTTCCTCTCAGCGTGCAGTGAATGTCAGAGGGATGTGAGGAGAGTATTGCCTATTTGAATGCAGTGATCTCCTTCTAAGGGGTCTATTTCATAGGTTCTCTGTTATCGGTCGTAGAGATTCATCTCTTACCTCCCTTTTCAGATCGACGATATACTCTTATATATACCATTACCTCTGCTGATTCTCGTTTCAGTACTGGTTTGGCTATCTGCTATATGTAGATGAGTGTCCTGGGGTAAGTAAGTCTTATTTTCTGTGACACTCCTAGCTATGGTTGGGCACTTTGTTTATAAAGTTCTAAATATATGTATTCAAACATTTATTTGCCTTGACTCAGAATGTTCAACTTTCCTTATTTTCAGACAGTCAGTTTCATATTTGGGATAATGCATTTTAATTTAACATTTTTCTTACCTTAAAATTTGACTTTTTCCCTGTGGGCTGTTAGGCTCGCGGGGGCTGAAAATGCTTCATTTTATTGCGTCATTCTTGGCGCGGACTTTTTTGGCGCAAAAATTCTATTTCCGTTTCCGGCGTCATACGTGTCGCCGGAAGTTGCGTCATTTTTTGACGTTATTTTGCGCCAAAAATGTCGGCGTTCCGGATGTGGCGTCATTTTTGGTGCCAAAAAGCATTTAGGCGCCAAATAATGTGGGCGTCTTATTTGGCGCGAAAAAAATATGGGCGTCACTTTTGTCTCCACATTATTTAAGTCTCATTTTTTATTGCTTCTGGTTGCTAGAAGCTTGTTCTTTGGCTTTTTTTTCCCATTCCTGAAACTGTCATTTAAGGAATTTGATCAATTTTGCTTTATATATATGTTGTTTTTTCTCTTACATATTGCAAGATGTCTCACGTTGCATCTGAGTCAGAAGATACTACAGGAAAATCGCTGTCAAGTGCTGAATCTACCAAAGCTAAGTGTATCTGCTGTAAACTTTTGGTAGCTATTCCTCCAGCTGTTGTTTGTATTGATTGTCATGACAAACTTGTTAAAGCAGATAATATTTCCTTTAGTAAAGTACCATTGCCTGTTGCAGTTCCTTCAACATCTAAGGTGCAGAATGTTCCTGATAATATAAGAGATTTTGTTTCTGAATCCATAAAGAAGGCTATGTCTGTTATTTCTCCTTCTAGTAAACGTAAAAAATCTTTTAAAACTTCTCTCCCTACAGATGAATTTTTAAATGAACATCATCATTCTGATTCTGATGATTCCTCTGGTTCAGAGGATTCTGTCTCAGAGGTTGATGCTGATAAATCTTCATATTTATTTAAAATGGAATTTATTCGTTCTTTACTTAAAGAAGTACTAATTGCTTTAGAAATAGAGGATTCTGGTCCTCTTGATACTAATTCTAAACGTTTAGATAAGGTATTTAAAGCTCCTGTGGTTATTCCAGAAGTTTTTCCTGTTCCTAATGCTATTTCTGCAGTAATTTCCAAAGAATGGGATAATTTGGGTAATTCATTTACTCCTTCTAAACGTTTTAAGCAATTATATCCTGTGCCGTCTGACAGATTAGAATTTTGGGACAAGATCCCTAAAGTTGATGGGGCTATTTCTACCCTTGCTAAACGTACTACTATTCCTACGTCAGATGGTACTTCGTTTAAGGATCCTCTAGATAGGAAAATTGAGTCCTTTCTAAGAAAAGCTTATCTGTGTTCAGGTAATCTTCTTAGACCTGCTATATCTTTGGCTGATGTTGCTGCAGCTTCAACTTTTTGGTTGGAAACTTTAGCGCAACAAGTAACACATCGTGATTCTCATGATATTATTATTCTTCTTCAGCATGCTAATAATTTTATCTGTGATGCCATTTTTGATATTATCAGAGTTGATGTCAGGTTTATGTCTCTAGCTATTTTAGCTAGAAGAGCTTTATGGCTTAAAACTTGGAATGCTGATATGGCTTCTAAATCAACTTTACTTTCCATTTCTTTCCAGGGTAACAAATTATTTGGTTCTCAGTTGGATTCCATTATTTCAACTGTTACTGGTGGGAAAGGAACTTTTTTACCACAGGATAAAAAATCTAAAGGTAAAAACAGGGCTAATAATCATTTTCGTTCCTTTCGTTTCAACAAAGAACAAAAGCCTGATCCTTCATCCTCAGGAGCAGTTTCAGTTTGGAGACCATCTCCAGTCTGGAATAAATCCAAGCCAGCTAGAAAGGCAAAGCCTGCTTCTAAGTCCACATGAAGGTGCGGCCCTCATTCCAGCTCAGCTGGTAGGGGGCAGGTTACGTTTTTTCAAGGAAATTTGGATCAATTCTGTTCACAATCTTTGGATTCAGAGCATTGTTTCAGAAGGGTACAGAATTGGTTTCAAGTTGAGACCTCCTGCAAAGAGATTTTTTCTTTCCCGTGTCCCAGTAAATCCAGTAAAAGCTCAAGCATTTCTGAAATGTGTTTCAGATCTAGAGTTGACTGGAGTAATTATGCCAGTTCCAGTTCCGGAACAGGGGATGGGGTTTTATTCAAATCTCTTCATTGTACCAAAGAAGGAGAATTCTTTCAGACCAGTTCTGGATCTAAAAATATTGAATCGTTATGTAAGGATACCAACGTTCAAGATGGTAACTGTAAGGGACTATCTTACATTTTGTTCAGCAAGGGAATTATATGTCCACAATAGATTTACAGGATGCATATCTGCATATTCCGATTCATCCAGATCATTATCAGTTCCTGAGATTCTCGTTTCTGGACAAGCATTACCAGTTTGTGGCTCTGCCGTTTGGCCTAGCTACAGCTCCAAGAATTTTTACAAAGGTTCTCGGTGCCCTGCTGTCTGTAATCAGAGAACAGGGGTATTGTGGTATTTCCTTATTTGGACGATATCTTGGTACTTGCTCAGTCTTTACATTTAGCA